>NW_010315496.1:0-5620 GCF_000700745.2 Antrostomus carolinensis
GCTTGAACCATACCTGCAGGGTGGCTGGAGAGGAAAACCAGTCTTGTTAAATAAAGGGGAGGGGCCTGAGGAATTCTTATTATCTAACATCAATTAGCATGTTAATACTGCTAAGTCCAGTAGACAGAGAGAGAGGACTGGATGGGATATATCTTCAGTATGCTATTTCTGTCTGGAGGTGCTGGGATCTTTATTCCCCTTATCTTCCTTACTTCTCAGATATTTTCCCAGGAAATATTAGTCATTACTTCAATCCATCCTCAGCTTGGCAGGCTTAAGTTTTTCACTGCTGGATTCAGAAGCTTGTGTGTTTATAACCCTCCTGTGTTGAATTGGGATGCGGTGCTTCTTGATTGCCCATGCTGTTATCTCGTCCTGCTTAATGCCTGTGTCTGTTGATAGGTGTGTGAGGTGTTAATCCTCTAGTTTGAACATGTCTGCTGTGGTGCACACTAGGGAACAGGCTACTCCAGATCATTGTTTCAAGGTCATAAAAATCCAGTGCAGAATATTCAGGAGCTTTGGCTGTTCTTGGGGTGCTGGTTTTATACTTGTTTTGGCATTTCCTTTTTAGATTATTTTCTATTTAGGTGCTCACCCTCTGATGCACACATCTGCTTTGTGCTCTTAGCCTGACAGGTTGTGAAGCTGTTTAAAACCCACATGCAAGTGCTTTCTTTTTCTTTCTCCTCTGCCTCTTGCTGACATGAATTCACCTGTGGCATGGAGTGGGATGCCTCTTTTAAGCACCTACGTCAGCAATATCTAAGTATTTTCTTTAAGTTCAGTGCAGGATAAAGGTTGTGTTCAACAGAGGAAATAGTCTAGGGCAGTATGTGCAAATGACCACTGGAAAGGTAAGGAAATGCAGTGACCCAATGTCAAATTTCACTCTTGAAAATTGCCTGTCTGGGAGTTCAGTTGGATGAGTTACTGTCTTAGGAAGTCCTGGCTTTTCTCACCCCACTTTCCTGGGCTGAGCACCAAACGCTCAGCTGTGCTGGTACAGCTGTATGTGAGATCACACTCAAGTGTGACATGGTGTAGATTAAAAACACCCCTCCCAAATAAACCTTTCCTAACCCAGATAATGTCAGTGAGTTCTACAGCCTAGCCCACAAACAGATGTCCTGGCACAGCTCAGAAACTGGCATGCAGCAACGTCTAAAGCCAGAACTGGCATATTATTGAATTATATCCTACAGAGGCCAGGCATTTGTGTGAGTCAACCACAACACTAACACAACTTGACTGCTGCTCTTGTGCAAGCATGCTTGTTCAGACCTAGTCTGAACATCTTTGTATAGCATTACATTGTACCACAGATTCCCACTCTCCAGCTTTAATATTAAGGAACTGCATATAGAGGGTTAATCATACATAGTACCTTGGGAAATGGTTAATATATGTTATTGGCAGGTAACACCCAGAACCTCCTAAAGTTTTGTTGCTAAGGCTGCAATGTCAAATATTTTAATAGCAATAAATGATAGGACACAAATTGCACATGCTGCTCTTCTTTTCCCTGTATATGCATGTGTGAGTCAGTATCAGGGAGTCCTGAATACATGATTGCATACTTTCTTCTTAGGCTTAGGAGAAGGGAGTGAGGTGCTTTTTGGTTTTAGGAAAACTGAAAAAAGCCACATTTTACTTCATAATATCTTACTGATGCCAACATGAGCCACCAGCAGGAAAAGAACTTTAGATTTGGCTAACAAACTCCATTAACCAAGCTCATGTGGTCACTGTTGATGGTGGCTGGCAAGTCAGGAACTGAGTATTCCCAGTTAAGTGTACAGTCTTCCTTATCCCTAGCCAAATGATGCTCTTCCTCACAGGTTTTCATCCCAGTCCTCTGTCCAGAAAACCCCTGTCTCAGTCATCTGGCGTCTACTCCATGCTACTCCATTTTTTTGCTAATCAGTGCCAATCTCCTCACTCCTTTTTTGGGGTGTCTAGCAGACTTGTACCCTGCTCTCAATTCATGTAGGCTCAACAACTCAAGAGCTTCAGTGTCTGGAGTAATCCTGCTCTGGCTCTCACTGGAGTGTGCCCAGTGCACAGAGAGACTTCAGGTGCCAAGATCAAAATCTATGAGTCTCTGAAAACTGTGAATTTTTCTCCCCACCTCCCAAGAATTTTATACCCTAGACAAATCTACATTGCTTTTCATGGAAATTGCAAAAACATGTTAAAATGACATAGAGTTCAGTTCTTTGCTCCAAACGCTAGCTTGTTTCAAGGAAACGGTTGCTACTTATGAACATTCTTTCTCCCTAGATTTGATTTTAGAAATGTTTGAAATATTTTGACTGAAACTTTGCAAGAATTTTCAGCTTCTATCAGACAGCCAACATGGAAACTTCCAGCTGAAATAGCTGGAGCTTGGCAAAGTTATAAGCAGTTGACATCTAAATCCTAAAAGGAAGCATAGATGAATTGAAAGAACAAGGAATGCTTCTAGCCTTATCTGTAGTATCAGAATAAACATTGAAAATATCCTGGTAGCTGAGGGTAGGAATGGTCAATCTGAATTTTTAGATCCTGAACTTGAGCCTTTGGATGGTACAAGGAAGAAATTAAAAGGTGATGCCTTTGGTGGGAGTATGGCAGTTTATAAAATGAGAACTGTGGAAATGGTAATGTTGTCAGATGAGAGGATGGCATTTGATCACCGATGTTTTTGAACATGTCCTCTCTGTTTGATGGGCACTGTGTTGGCTACAGAAGATTTGCCTTGTAAGGATATTCCTGAAAAAGATCTATGCATATGGGGTTTTATCCCATTTCCCAAGTTTTCTCTTTTGAAGATACTTTTATGAAGTTAAAGATGGAATAATAATCCATATGTAATTTCTTAAGTATAAAAACTTCCCATACTCACAACGTGACATGTTTATAAATCTCAGCATTTTGGTTATGGCTGCTTATTTGTTTAATTTTTGGGTTGCTTCCCAGTATCACTTATGAGCCAATAATTATTTGTCAGCTTTTTTTTTTTTTTTAATTGAAGCCACGGGCCATATCATACCATTGATTTCTGAACAAAACTCCCTGCTGGAATCAGCAAGTCTTTCTGGCTCAAAAATGTATAGAAATTATCCAATACTTGGATTATGACTTTTGTAAGGCAGGAGGAAAAAGGAGATAAAAATCTAGTATTAAATATCTCATAGTAGTTCTCTTGATTTTTTTTTTTTCTGCCTGACTTCTAGCAAGCCAACTATTGATTTCTGACTGCATGCATGCTTAAAACAACAAATGTAACAACAACAAGGAAACTCAGTGTTCTCTTCTCTGGGCATCTTGCTTTGTAAGCTGCAGCCCAGAGCAAATTTTTATGATGACATGATAATCTATTGCAAACAAAGGTTTACAGCAGATGCTTGAAACCCCCTGACTGCAGCTTGATGAGTGCAGTAACAGATCTAAATTACTTCCATGCCACTGCTGCATATTTTTGATGCTGCTGTAGATGGGTGGGAAGGGAAGATGACAGCCCACCAGAGGTGCATTGTGAGTGTTTAACGCAGTGCCAGACTTGGAGAATAAGCACAGAGCAGCGTGTTTCAGTGGATGAGTGTTTTCAAGCCCTATTCCTGTGGCTGTGGTTGGCTCCTTGCGTGGCTCCTGAACAGGCTTGCAGCCTTTCCATGCCTCAATTTCCTTATCTGTAAAGCAGGAAAAATTGTTTTGCTCCCTGGGCCAGCCCAGGGAATTGATCCTGCTGACTGCAGAGCTCAGTGAAGCATGGCACAATGGGATTTGCCAGGAGTAGCTGGCTCAGATTTGAGGCCAGGACTGTTTGCCAGGTCCCCAACCTCTTCCTTTCTTCACCTTTGGTTGTGTGCATCACTGAGTCCAAATCCAGAATTGCCTTTGCCAGCAGTTTTACCAAAGCTGCTGAGCATCCCCCCACCCCATGGGTGACACTAGTGGGGATGAACCACTTGCAGGCAGCTGCCATCCATGCCATCCCGCCTGCAAGGCCCTGTGCTTTGGGACATGAGGCAGGGAGGATGGAGGGAGAACGCATCATGGTGCTGTGCTGTGGCAAGGAAATAGCTGCACCTAGGCAAGGCCAGTATAGATGTCTTTCTGCCTCGTGGTTCTCAAGTCAGGAGTGAGTGGAAGCCAGGGCAGGGGTGTTCAGGGCAGCCTCCCAGCCATGGTCCTGGAGTTGGTGGATTTTGCAGTAGCGGTGGAGTGGGCATGACAAGGCAGCGGGGGCCTGGGAGCGATCCCAGGAGGTTCAGGCAGCACTCATCTTCTCAAGTCAGCCTTGGCAGCGAAGGCCCTGGCAGCTTGTACTCTCAGCCTTTGGCTTAGGGCTCACCTAGCAGCACTGGTTCAAACAAGGCACAGGGAGCAAGATCTGACACCCTGTCTCCTGGAAGATTTTCACCTGTCCTGGGCTGGAATAGTTCTGATTCTCATGCTTTTGCTCTGCCAGGACTACCATATTTTTACTTCGTCATTGCAGTGCACAGCAAGCTCAAGCCCCAGCCTGTTCGGGGCTGTACCAGCATGAAACAAAGGGAGGAGGAAACAGGTAGTAGTGTGGTCTGGTCTGTATATTGCCTTGAAAGGAATTCTTGCTCTTTAGCCCACTATGTGATCCTCAGCATTAATTCTAGTCACCACCATCTTCTTCACTTTCTGTCCTTCACCCATCTGGGCCATTTAGGCTACGGCTCTGTTTAGAAATAGAGCCAGTTCTTACTGTGTGTTTGGACAGGGCCAAACTCAGCGAGGCCCCAGTCTCAGCTGGTCACTATGGTTATACAAATGCTAACTTGGAAAATATTCTGCAGGAGCAGTCCCAAGCACTGCAGAGGCAGGAGCATAATGGAGTGGGGACAATCGGCACCAGCCGTTGTGCGGCTTGAAAGGCTGGAGCCGTGCAGTGTGGGACGAGGGAGCGTGGTGGTTTTGTGGTGTGGCAGATGGATGCTTGTGCCTGGAGTGGTGCTGGCTGGGTCGGCTCGGGTGCCTGTGCGCACACGTTAGGTATGCGGGGTGGAATTTGGAGGGTAAATATTGATGTGGCATTGTCTGAAAACAGCCCTCTGTTTTGAATCCTGCTCGCAAGCATAGACAGCTCCCATCTAAACTGCATCCTAATCTCCCTGGCAGCTTTGTTTGGCACTTCTATTGTGGGGCTGTCTCCAGAAATGTAAACTTGCTATTAATGACCTTTTTTTCTTTTAAAATTAGGTGAAAAACCTGACAACAAATGGAAGACTGGGGCCTTGGTCCCCATGGCAACTGTGTGAGCACTCGGATGGGGACAGCACAGGCTCCTGTATGTGTAGGTCACGTTCATGTGACAGCCCTCGTCCTCGCTGCGGAGGTCGTGGCTGTGAAGGGGCCAGGATCGAGGTTGCCAATTGCTCAAGGTACCTCAACATCTTTGTACTTTTTAGGAAAGGAACAAAATTGTGCCTGTCCACAGTTTAGCTTCTTCCTCGTGTTTCTGTGACCACCTTGTTGTATCTCAGCCAAACTGAGGCACGTGAGGTCCAACGTGAAATCAGTGAAAGTGAAGCAGTCCTAGAACTCTGAGAGACGGGCCTTCAGCCAGGGCTTGGAAGATGAGCACCCCAAATTAGTGTAC
>NW_010315496.1:5650-41700 GCF_000700745.2 Antrostomus carolinensis
ACTGTGCCTCAATTTCCCTCAACTGTACAGTGAGTAAGGATCCAACAGGAGGAGGTGAGTAAGGCAGAGGTAGTTGTTAGCCAACTGAACAGCAATAAGCTAAAAAAAATCTAGTAAGCTCATAATTTTTTGGAGTTTGGATTCTGAGGTTGCATTGCCAAAAGCGAGCAGAACTCCTTCAGAGCAATGCTTGTAAAGACAGAGCCTAGCCTAGCTCCAAGCAAGGCTTGTTTGCCTTGTTCTGTGAGTCTGTGAACTGTCTGCAGCACGCCAGCTAGGTGAAAGCAACAGATCATCATCTGGCAGCAAGCAGCACTTGGGAGGCATGCCTGCTGGGGACAGCACTTCAACAACACATGTAGCTCAGCTTGTGTCCAAGTGCTGCCTTTCCAGGGAAGCCTGAACCTTGTGCTTGAGCAGTATGGAAGCTAAATGTGCTCCGGTCAGGTGCCCAAATATAATCACAATGTTTGTGTCCATGTTACCCCAACTCCCTAAGACCACATCTTGTCATGACTCAAGGACAGATGATGCAATAGTGTAATCACTACTTAACCAGGGTGGGACCAGCCAATATTTTGGTAAATATTGGGTCAATACTGCTTTTATCTACTTTATCTTCTCCATAAATGTTCATTCCATTAAGGACAGCTGTCTCTTGACTCCTCCTTGTAGATCAGTGCTGATTTTGGCACCAAAAATTCAGCAATACTCATGTTTTAATTGGCACCTCTCCTTCCAGTAGTGGGCTGTGCTGCCTAAAAGGCGTGTAGTCATTCCTGCCCCTGTACTGCCACCGTGGGCTGAGCGGAGCCTTCTCCAGGAGGACTTTTTATGCCAGTGACAAATGGAAAGCATACCACTGGGATGAGTTTCTCAGCACTGCTCCGATGGCAAAAGAGGCAGGAACAGCTCCTAAGAAGGGGATGAAAAATAGATTATTCAATCTTAAGACATAGGAAAACAGCATGGTTTGAAAAATAGGGACATCTGGTCATCCTACATCCGCCTCAGCCCTCAAATTTCCTTTAATTGACTTCATATGGCACTGAGATTTCTTTTTGCAAAGAGGGAGCAGGATGCTTAAACAAGTTCTATTAGAAAACTGGAGATCTGAAAATGAAAAATGTCTTTATTTCTGTTAAAAATCCTAAAACATGAATAGATGTGGAGAACTGTTGGTTTGTTGAGGAATTTTTAGTAAAAATTACTTCCCTTTTTGCTGCAATAACAGCCACTTTCCATTTGTTTTTTTTCTTTTTGTGGTTTTACATAAAATCTTACTTTTGGGTTAAGGAGTTGGGAGGTAGTAGATGGAATCATAAGATTTTTATGTAAGTGAATTTCTTGTTCTTTGACCTTGTTTAGGGTGGGAGAGGGGAAAGGAAGGAGGGAGAGGGATGAGAGAACAAGAGGAGGAGGGGAGAACCATCTAGCAGGGTTCTGAAATAAAGCTGCCAAGAACAGGCAAGAGTTGATAACAAATACAAAAAGTGTGAAGGGCAATGTGGGTTTTAACTTTCATCCTCTGCCCTGATTGGTGCTATGCCAGAAAGTATTTCTTGCCAGCAGTGTTATTAGTTCAGTAAATGCTTTGAAAATTAACATCTGTTTTCAAGCTTAGCTTTCAAGAATCAGAGAGCACCTGAGTTGTTTTTAAACTAGACTTTTTAGAAAGGTTTTTGTTTATTAAAAAATCCAAAAACAAATGAGATTTTTTTGGCTTAAGGCAGTGAAGTGTCAAGATTAGGCAGTTCTGTAAGACAGAGCATTGCCACTGGCTCCATATGAAATGAAACCTGAAGCGCAGAAGAGATGAGGTACCATTCCTCCTCTCCTGCTCCAAGGTTCAGTAGTGCTGCCAAATCAGAGGAAGGTGAGCTTTAATAAATGTAAGATTTTAAAGATTAAAATGTTGGCTTCTGTGTAAGCACGTGGCTGAGTCACCTCACGGCAGCAGCATTGCAGGAGCCGGCCACCTGCACGTGCTCAGCCTGTCACAGGAGCGAGGCACAGAGCATTTGCCGCCATCTCTGTCGCTGAGGTGTGAACTAAGGGGTTTTACATCACATTTGCTTCAGGCTAAATTGCCACCGCTCAGCAGAGATGTGATCGCTCATTAAACCATGAAACTCGATCCTGCCTCTGAGCTCTTAATTGCCTTCTGGTTTCTGCAGATTTAAGGTCACACTGCAGTGACGTCTGCAGGTGGCCATGAAAGCTAGAAGCAATTATTGTTATTTTTAATGAAATTTGAGATTTCCACTTAATAGGATTCAATGCTGAAGGCTTTAGGAAAACACCAAATATTATGAGGTTTGTGCTAAAACCATGGAAGCTGGCAGTAGTGTTGCTGTAAGAGATTTAAAGCATCAGTACCTACTGAATTAGCAGACGGTAGGGTTTTTTACATCCTTTGGCACAACCAGCACTGGTGAGTCTCAAAAGTTGCATTCTTTGTGCAGAAGAGTCCATGAGATACAACTTTAGAAAAAGTCATTATGAGACATAGGGGAGATAATAGGAGAATAGTCAGTGAGACTTATAGCAATTACACTGTTGCCCAGCAAATGATAGGAAGTATTTTCAAAATCATTCAGCATTCTCTTCCTTTCTAATTCTTGGAGACTTCAATAGGAGGAAAGTTAGGCCAGTGCTAAGCACTTTTGAAACTCCATTTTCTAAATCTCCACTGATGTAAAGTCTGGTTGAAATGAATAATCTCTTCTCCAGTGAGTTCAGTGATTCCCCCCATCAGTGCCTTATGTGTTTTGTTGTTAAGCACGGCATGACACAGGCAAACTGTCAGGTAACCCCCATACCCTGTTCTCTCTCACCCTCTTTGTTAGAAATGGCGCTTGGACACCCTGGTCTTCCTGGGCCCCCTGTAGCACCTCCTGTGGGATTGGCTTTCAGGTCCGCCAGCGATCCTGCAGCAACCCTGCTCCACGGTACGGCGGCAGGGTCTGTGTTGGACAGAGCAGGGAAGAGAGGTAAGAGATGTTCACAACACCGTGTGTTCACTTCTGTGGTTATAACATTGGCAGATGGAAGTTGTGGCTCTTCTATGAATGCAGATTAAGGCTGTTTGTGTGAATCTACAAAGCAGAAGGAATTACAGAACCTGGGAGGGATGAGGCTGTTCACAAGCCATGGCTACTCTCTTTCAATGAACCTGTGGCCATCAGACACCAGAGCTACCTCCTCTCTCAGGCAGGACCTTTCAGACCTTCACAAGTATTCCCATCTTCCAAACAGAGGGCTGACCTCCTCAATGAAAGGAGAAGCTGTGCCTGCTGTTGGCAGGGTAGAATTTATAGATACATTTACACTGTTCCGATCCGTCCCTGGGGAGGCAGTTGAATATGTGCAACTTTCACTGCCAGTTGCCCTAAATCTCTATTAATTGTGCTGATGCACCAAAAGAAGTTCAAGAGAGGATATAGCTTAACTCAGGGTTGGGGTTTTGCAGGACTTGGCATCAGAAAAACATCTTTTTTTTCCCCCTCTAAACTAAGGAAATTTCATGCAAAATCAGTAAAAAACAATACTTTTGGAACCTACAGAGTCATCTACACTATTACACTTCTTCAAGCCCAGTCCTTCATTAAACACATGCTTCAAGGCATCTCAATTTGGTTTCCAGATCTGACATTTCATTAAAGGCCACCTTTGCTTGACAGTAGGCTGTTGCTTATCCCTTGAGTGGTCACTTAAGACAGATCTCTCTGCATTTCTCAGAATACAAAGGGCAATTCATTTAACTTCCTTGATTTAGGACATTTTAATGTTTGGTTTGATTTGTGGCCATTCAGAATGGTCCTTTTTTTGTTTTAAAGACTACATCTGAGTCCATTGCAGTCCTGTGTGATTCAGTTTGAGAAAAATATTTATTAAAAAGCTGAACAAAATTAAAGTTACCTTTTGAAAAGGGAACATGAAATGGCATTAATTTAGGGCCCACTTTTAGATGCATATAGCATCTAGTTCAGCTCCAGTTGCAAACATTAGTTTCTTAGGATCTAAGCAGCAGTAAAGGGACAGATGTGTGCAGAGAAGATTGTCAAGTGTTTAGCACCTGCCATTAGTGACAGGTCACTGTTATGTTGATCTCCCATTAGACATCCCACTGAAAAATCTTTACCATCCACTCTCTTTGTGCCATACAGGCTTCAGCTTACAAGCTCGTTTGTGAATTCAGTGCATAAAAGTTGTGAGATTAGAGCACTTTCAAAAACTGACTCCAACTGTCTCAGTGAGCTCAGCCTGGTTAACTACTCCCTGTTCTGTACAAAAGGTACAGTTCTCTGCTGTGAACAGGAATATTGCTAATCTGACTGTTGGGTTGGCCTTCTGCTGACTTTGTGTGCATGCATGAATTGCACCCAAACGCAGTGTGCAGACTTGTGCCCATCACCCTGGGATGTGCTGACATGGATATTTTTTGAGCAATGCACTTTCTTCTTTCAGATTCTGTAATGAGAACAGTCCATGTCCATTACCAATTTTTTGGTCTTCATGGGGTCCTTGGAATAAATGTAGTGTGAATTGTGGTGGAGGGATTCATTCGAGACAGAGGTCCTGTGAAAATGGAAATACATGTCCAGGCTGTGCTGTGGTATGTATTGTTTATTGACATTGCATAAGGGGCACCTATTGCCATCGGGCCCCCAGGAACTTGCAGTTTAACTCCTCTCTCCATCTTGGTTTTGTTTCTTAAGCTAGAAGAAAATGTTATCCTCAGCTTTTGCTAGAGAGGAGAGTAGAATGAACTCGGGAAGCAGAGAGGTGACATTCCCAAAGTCAGTGAAGTTTGTGTGAGTGTGTGTGTGTGTGTGTCAGTGTGTGTGTGTATGTAAAGGTAAGGACAGGCTGGTATGCAGAGGACTTCCTTAGGTGCCTGTAGGCTTAGGTGTCAAGTCCTTTACCTGAAAGCACTCTATGTTTTTTCTCTGCTGTCCCACTCCCATTGAGTAGAGGAGGCCTTACATGCATCAGAAATGAGTCTTGTTGCCATACTTAAGTAAACAACAGGTCAAACACCTAGTTAGCCCATCAGTGAGGCAATGGCTACTCATTTTCTCTCTTTATTGTCCCTTTCCTATTCTGGCAGCTGTTTTGTGCAGCTGTTTTAATTAGTTTTATGGAGAGTTTTCTTTCAGTGTAAGCAGATTTGATCTGGAACCTCCCATCTGTTCACAAGCTGTTTGGCATTTACTCTAGAATCATAAAGTCCTAAAGCATTACATTTCTTTCCCTCTGCCAGAAAAGACTAGTTTATTTATTTGTTTTTAAACAAGAGCGCAATGTTTGTCACTGGAATTCCTCCCACTAGTGGCAAGAATTGTAAAGACCCCAATTCCCCCATCCCCATCCAGCCAGAACGTTGTCTGTGCTCAGTAGATGCTTTACACCAAGGACAGCAAATGGTTCAGAGTCCTCACTAGAGAGTTCAAAAAGCCAACCAAACAAAAATAGCTGTAAAAAGAGCTAATCTAGACCCATCTAAAAAATAAAACAATAAACTTTTCAAGGAATAAACCCTACTGACATTTTGTCCTCATGGGGCTCCTCTAGGCTGACCCGAGAGCAGCATCTCAGGGTCACAGCACAAAACTTGTTTACTGTTATTATTGTCTGTTCCATGAATTGTTCTTCTGCCCATACTGTACCAAGCCTTTGAAGCCCCACAGGACTTTGAGTCAGCAACGAAACACAGAGCTGAGGGAGGCATAAAAATAGCAAGCATAGTTCACCCTTGAGGTCCACCTAAAGCTATGCACCACCACCACCTCCACAGTCACCATGTTTTGTGCTGTGCCCAGCACTGGCTTGTGTCTATGAGGTCAGATAAGGTGGATGGTGGTTGTTTTAGATGCAGAGGGTACCCTTTTATTTTCTGGGGTGTAAATAAATCTGTCAGTTAGGCTGCTGCTGTTTAATAAGTAAGGAGAGTGAGTTTCCTTCTCGGCAGGAATATAAGACCTGCAACCCAGAGAGCTGCCCGGAAGTGCGCAGGAACACACCCTGGACCCCTTGGATGCCTGTCAACATCACTCAAAATGGTGCCCGCCAGGAGCAGCGCTTCCGCTACACGTGTCGTGCCCAGCTGTCTGATCCCCATGAGCTGCAGTTTGGGAGGAAGAAGACTGAGAGTCGCTTCTGCCCCAATGATGGCTCAGCAGTGTGTGATACTGACTGTACGTCTTGTCAGCTCTGGGGAACCACAGGGCATGCCTAGAGTTGGTGGTGGAAGGGGGATCCTCTCAGAACAAGAACGTGATTTTGTCTGTATGAGTCTTGACGTGTAGTCATGGCAAGGGTGGAGGGAGCCCTCTGACTCACAGTTGTGAGCTCTGTACTTATGGCAGTGTGTAGATTTGGTCTTGATACTGCCAGGCTGCCCCAAGGAGAACAGGCAATTAATGAGGGTGTTGGGAAGAAGAGAAGAGCCATTCTACAGGGCAGAGTGTCTTTTCTTTCTCCCTGGAGGTCCCCTTGTACGCTGCCTCTGGGGTTATTCTCTTCACTACTGCTGTGTTGCAAGGCAGTTTCCTGAGGGCACAGCCTCGACTGCCACAATTTGTTGCCCAGAAAGGTCATTTATCAAGGTTATCAGTAGACTCAGTTTGTGTGTGTACAGATTTCATTTTGTGTCCAACTTAGCTTTAACTCTGTGGAACAAAACTCTCACTAAGGGCTTTCAACAGAAACTCTTATCCAGGGCATATAAATCTTGATTTTATTCATGAGCTGAAGTCCTTTTTAAATGCCCAGCAACTGCTTAATTCATGATCATGTGGTGTCTTTTTTGTTTTCCTTCAAGCTCTTGTTGATGACCTCCTCAAGACTGGTAAGACCTCTGCACGGATTATCAATGGGGGCTGGTCCTTCTGGGGGGCCTGGTCTTCCTGTTCCAGGGATTGTGAGTTGGGCTTTAGGATCAGGAAGAGAACATGCACAAACCCTGAACCTAAAAATGGTGGCTTGCCCTGCGTGGGGTCAGCGATGGAGTATCAAGACTGCAATCCACATCCCTGCCCAGGTAACCATGATCATCTTACTGCATGAAATTCAGAGGTGTTCTTCCCCATCTTAATGGTAGAGCCGCTAAAAAAAATCAGTATTTCCAAGCTACTTTTAAGAAATTATTATTTTGGGGGATTTTTCCTTAATTTTTTTTAAAGCTATTGTAATGACCCATGTATGTGATCTTTAGTGCTATGAATTATGTTTCACCTAGGCTCAGAGAGTAACGCAGCCACATCCTCTAGAGGAGGTAGTACAGTGGCTTGTCTAGCAATTTTTTGCTTCAAGAAGGTTTGATGCTCAATCCAGTGGAGGGCATCATGGTGCATCTGCACCTTGATGAGGAGATAGGCTTAATAAATGTGGCTTAATACTGTGTAGAGATGCTTGATGTGGCAGTTCTTCTTGTGAACACTTGTTTCTTCCCCCTCTCCTGCTTACGTATTGTTCTTGCGATGGGCATCTACTCTTGACATCAGTTACCATTTCCTGCACAGCCAGCAGGGAGTATTCTTGCCTGGTTTCCTGGTTTTCAAGTTTGTCCTCATGTTTATGTTGCACTCCTGGTCCAGAATAGTAATAATAGATCATTAACTACTGTATTCTCTCCACTTATCTTTCTTCTTGCTCTGTAATAATGATCTAAACTAAATTTAAGTGATCTTGCACAAATTACCTTGCCTCTTCACAGTTCTAGCATCTAATGATTCTCTACATCTGGCAGTATAGTTTGTGGCCTACACTTGAAAATGCTGTATTATAATAACATTATTATGATTCCAAAATTCAATTCAAAGATAAAATTCCAATGCAGATATGATCAGAATGTGCAGCAAGAGCATAGCAGGAGTGTCAAATATTGCACTCTATGGCCTATAAAAAGAAAATAACTCTAGCACTATAAAGGCAGCTATTAGTACTATTTTGGAAGCTCTCAGTGGCTTTTCACTAATGTCTGTGCCCTTCTTCTGTGCTGTTTTCTCCCCTTGGACACTCTGATGTTTTACAATCTGTTCTGAGTGCATGATTACTATTTCTCTGTGTCTCCCTCCTTCCCTGCCTCACTCAATGTGTATACACAAATCCTGGGTTTATCTTGCACCAAGTCATCAGGTTGTTATCATCTGAATTAATGCCATGTGGACCTGCAAATCAGGCAGTCTAGTAGCCTGACAAGGGTGGGGGTGGGAATCGGGGATCTTAATTCCCTCCCTAGTTTTATTATTAACTTGTTATTGGGTTGTGCTCTGATCATAGAATCATAGGATGGTTTGGGTTGGAAGGGACCTTCAAAGGTCATCTGGTATAGCCCTTCCCCTGCCATGAGTGAGGACAATAAATAAAGCCTTTGAGTTTCTGTTTCCTGAAGGCTGGCACTAGAGGACTCAGGGCCCCCACAGAAAGGTCCCATATAAGCTCCGCTTAGGTTGTACAACACTTTTCTCTCAAGTAAATCTGCTGTTGCTGTAGGTGAAGCATCAGGAGACAATATAATAATAATAAAAAGGCTGTTTTATAAAAAGATATAGAATAGAATAGAATAGAATAGAACAGAACAGAACAGAACAGAACAGAACAGAACATTTCAGTGGCTACTCTAAAGAATAGTTTCTATTTTGGCACTTCATGATGCAGATTCTTTCTGTGCATAGACTTCATTCTGCATCCACAGAGTGCAGCACATTCATACCCTCTCTTGATATGAAGTTCTTGTTGTCAAACCCAAATGTTCTGGGGTGCAAGAAACTGCAAACTAGTCCAGGCAGGGTGAATCTGGAAGATGAGGTACAGGGGTTCTCCAGCTTTGTCACAGTGAAAGGAGTAACCAGTAACACCTGGCTCTCTCTCCTTACTTTTCAATGTCCTTCAGTGAAAGGCTCATGGTCTTGCTGGACTCCTTGGTCTCACTGCTCAGCAACCTGTGGAGGAGGACACTACCAGCGCACGCGGACTTGCACCAATCCAGCTCCGTCTAGTGGGGAGGATATCTGCATTGGTCTGCACACTGAGGAGGCCCTTTGCAACACGCACCCGTGTGAAGGTAGCCAGTTCTCATCCCTGCTGCAGTTGGCTTGGGTGATGGTGGCATCAAGGCACATCTGCAGAATGTTTAAAAAAATAAATCAGAAACCCCATCAGTTAGAAGATTTTCTGTCCATTCAGTAAATGTCCGTTGAGCCAGGGAAAAAGGAGACATCCTAGTGTTTAACTGCAATGCATCACCTTTCTCTTTACCTGTTCACTAGCCCATATTCTGGCATTCTAGTGCCTGACAGGCAAAATCTTGTTAACAGCTGATCCATTTAAAGTAATTGAAAAAGCAGGAGCTTGGTTCTTCAACGTGGAAGCTTACAAGACAAACAAAAGGAGTCATGAAGCATCAATCTGTACAGTTGCTGAAGGGACAATCTTTCCTCTTTCTTACCCAAACAGACAGATGAGTATGTGCTACAACTCAGAGGACAGGGTTTAGCTCTGTGCTGGTTTTGAACAACCTTTGTGTATTACTGATCCAGTGCAGGCTGACCCCTGCCCTTAGGAACCTCAGCAAAACACTAACTACTGTGACTTGTGCGGGCTGCTTGAGATATCTCTGTGAAGCCACCTCAAAACTTGGGCGTCCTGGTGCAGCATTGCCCCATCCAGCTCTTTGCGTGTCTTTAACCAGAGAGTTGATATAGGAGCTTTTAAGACAACTCCACACTGCCCAGTGCTCCACCAAGGGTTGGTTCAGTCCGTATTAAGAAAACTACAACCTGACAATTAGGGTATGATGCTTACACTGTTATTTGTATTGAGAAAATTAAAGCCACTAAAAGCCCCTGGTTTAGATGTGCAAGAGCAGCCCAAGCCAGGATCTAGACATCCTTCAGCATGGGAGAAGTTTGGTATCTGCAAGAGATCCTTTTACTTCTTGGTTACGTTGTCTGTGTGTTTTCCTGATCTTGGATTTCAGGTGGCTGGTCAGAGTGGTCGGAGTGGAGCCTGTGTAATGAAGAGGGCATCCAGTACCGCAGCCGTTACTGCGAGGTACACAGCCCAGACTCTTCTCAGTGCGTTGGAAACAGCACGCAGTACCAAGATTGCCTGTATAATGAAATTCCTGGTATGTACAGTGTCATCGAGGAGGGAGAGGGTGGGCCAGTTCAGGAGAGTAGCTCGTGCCCAGCCTGTCAAGCTAGGCTGAGATTTTCACTACTATAAATTGGGTTTGGTTTCTTCTGGAAAAACAAGAAAACAAACAAACATGTTATAAACTCCCCTGTGGCAGACACAGGGCAACTGGCATTCCTTTAAGGCAGCTTAGCTTTTATTTAAAACAGAATTACCTATATCTGTAATAAATAACTAGTATTGCTTCACCTGAATTGAAGCTTTTAACCTTGCATAGTTCATCTCAGGCTGGGTTATAAAAATTATCTCTGTTCTCAATATGGATATGGGCAACAGAAGGTCCTTGAGTTCAGATATCAAAAGATGCATCCCTAAAGAGTGAAGAAATAAGGTGAGGCAGATGGAGAAGATTGGTGTGTGAAGTGGGGAGATTAATCAAGGGTCTAGCAGAGCGACACTGTTGATGGACAGATGGTCATCAACATCTTCCACCCTGTGTTTTGTGGAAATTTAATCTCTCAGGCAAATATTTGATATGGATCTAGGCTGAATAACCCCTTTCCACATGTTCTTTTCTGGATTACAGTGCCCTGACTTACAATTCTGACATCTCTAGGGAATGGTAGTCTACTTTTTCATTATTTTCTCAGCTGTCTTCTTTCCCCTAAATTGAAGAAGCTAAACAGTGGTCAGGTAACACTGCTGCAATTGTCAGGTCTTTGGAGACATTTTGTTGCATGTGTTTCACACTGAGCTTATCATTCAATTTAGAGAGACTCTCAGCTTACTGCAGAACATGTGAGCAGCTTCTCGTGTCTGGAACACAGTGGGTTTAATTACTTAAAGAAGCAAAGTTATGGCAAAATGACAACTTTCTCCAATCTTCTCTTTCTGTAGTGATCCTGCCAGCCTCCAGCATTGATGAGAGCACGAACTGTGGAGGTAGGGTACCACTAACCATATATCTTCTTTTTATCTTAACCTGGCTTCTTTTCTCCCTGTGCAGTATCAACCAAACCATTAATCTATACAGCTCATATCCCACTGATAGCCTTAATTCCACTGGAGTCTTGCTGGCTGAGTCAGACTGGAGGAATGTATTGCATGTCCACTTGTCAGTTCCAAGATTTTTATTTATTTCAGGGTTTGGGTTGGCCACTGAGGATCATTAATTACCAGGGAGCACATTGCTTGTCTCGCTCCACCCACAGGGTAAATGGTTAAGGAGAAAGGAAGGGCTATTCCTCATTCCACCACTGTAAGCCTCCAGCTGTTTGGAGGCAGGTGTTTATAAGTAACCTATAAAGATTTCACTGAACAGGGTATCTTAGACAGATCCTTTGCTGATATAGGATGAGATTAGAGTTTGTACTTGTCCTCCAAACACTTCCTTTCATTCAAATCCTCACCTCTTGTGGAAGTTGTGTCTCCTATCTGCATGTAACTTGGAAAGATCCAGTCATTAGTGTCACTTTTCCACTGCCCTAGAGCCCCGATGATAAAAATGCAGACTAAAGAAAATGACAGGTTCCTTCAACATTTTAAAATGCTAGCTTCACACTAATGACCATGTCAATTCCTGCTAGCGTCACATCCCTGCTTTCCTGAAATCTAGATGATCTGCAGGCTGCCAAAAGCTATTCTCCCTGTGGAGATCATGGCAAAAAAAGGTATGCCACCTGTGGCACAGAAATGTGGCCTCTCGGTTTGTGACTGTGGGACGATCAATGGAATTAAGATTTCAGCACCTGCAATGTAACAGTTGGCTTTCTGCGTCACTCCTTCTCTCTCAGAGGGTGCAATGGATCTGCTTCAGTTCCAGCACTCCTTGCTGTGGCTTGCACTCTGCTGTTGTGCTCTGTATCCACATTTCCTTCTTTTACCACCACCATTGTATTTGCTGATGCAATCTACATTTTACCACAGCCAATACTATTTATTACTTAGTGTTCTACAATGTTCGGCAAAGAAGCCAGTCAATAGAAATTCTGTTGATGCATCTCAGAAAATCTGTATTTTCAAAGTGTCTAACCAGAAAGCTTCCCCCCTGGGGACTCACATGGTGCAAACAAAATAATTTGTTTTTTTCCCTAAGATAGGTGTTAAAGCCATCTGAAAAATCAGATGGGTCTTTCAAAGGTGAGAAGGAAATGTAGGAGAGCTTTATGTTTTAGAAAGGATCTCCTACTGTAGTGAATTGGTAAATGTAGCAGTGAAATGAAACATTCACTGCAATATAATAAAGCTGGACAGGAGGAGAATGTGACAGAGCGTCATGGGGCTTCACTGAGCACGGTTGCATATTCTGTGTTTTAGCTCTCATGGATGACATAAAGCAGGCTGAGGTTTTTGGAAAGGAAATGTCTTTTTGGAAAAGTCTTGTAACATTTAGTAGGAAATTATCATCTTTCTTCTGTTTTTTTGGACCATCATGCAAAACACAATAGAAAGTGGTAATCTTGCAATAGAATTTTATAGTGTGGTTTAAAAAATAAAGGTAGATCGTCAATCTAATAAATTCTGTACGTTTCTCACTGTAATTATGGTTGAAGTACATTACTTTGCTGTAGAACTCTGTTGGTTTTGTTCTTTTTAAACTCAGGAGGATATTTTTTAACTAAAGATTAGAGGAGAGCAGTAGACTAATGGACAGAATTCTCTATTTGAAAAGCATATCAGTTAAAATGTAAGATGGCACCAAAAAAAACGCACATCGTGATCAGACTAAGAATGAACCTCATTTAAAGCCACTCTCTGAGTAGTCCCTTCCATTCCTCTGCACACAGTCAAGTCAACACAGCAGTCTGTCCAAATGAATTGGCTTTTTAAGTACTATGGGAATTTTACTGAGCCAATGTGGCTATCTCCTGGACAGCTGCCTTGGGGGGCCAGCAGTCAGGGGTTCCCCTCAGGCACGAGGGCCCCTGTCACTCCTGTTTGGAAGATTACAGAGCAAGGGCAGAGGAAAGGCAGTAGCATTTGGACTCATCATTGCTGATTCTTTTTCTGTAGATTCCCTCTCCAACCTCGCACATAGCAAAAGAACAGGGTCATAAAGTTTTGCCACCCAAGACTGCCTCTGGTTGCTTCATTAACTTAGTGGCTGTAAAGGTCACCTTTGTTTGTTCTGTTGTCAGTGGAGATCTGTTGGTCATTGGTTTTACCACGGGGTTTGAGACTCCCTGAGAGGTGGGGGAGGAATGAGGAGTGCTATTTGACTTTGTCTTCCCCTCACCAGCCAGAGTTGTGAGTTAAGTACCTCCCAGCCCATGGGATGCACAACTACAGCTCCTTCGAGAGGTCAGCGCTCTGCTTGGAGGGTGCTGCTGCAATCCCATGTGGAGAGAACTCTGTAGGAGACTTTTATAGTCCAAGAGCTTTTCTTTTTGAAATATTTGTGCTGTAGCTACCTCGCCAGCACCTGCCTGCAACTAGTTTCCTATCTTTGCAGTTCGTGGAGAAAGCCAACAAAGTGTTTTTCAAGCAGTTTTCCCCCTTTCCTTTTTCCGCCCCATCTTTCCCATTCCCTCAGAACCCCTGTTTTGCTGTTAGTGGTACAAATACGCCTCAGAGGTAATGCAGACATGGCCAAGGCAATGCTGCCCCATGAATAAGCAAGAATGCTGAGCACACTTGGATTACACAGGGGAGGAATGTATATCTCCCCCACCCCCCACACAGTCCCACAGGCATTTTGGGCAGCTGACAGAAAGGGTTTTCCCGTCCCTTCCTTCCCCTTCAGAGAAACACTGAGCATTTTTATCCCCTTATTTCCATGACATGCACATGCTTTGGAATCCGTTAATGTGCATTGTTTGTACGGCTCATTTCTTTAGCTGTCAGCTTAACATAATGTTTATTTTCAGTATCAATAGGGGGGAGAGAGGAGAGACAGGGAGGGAGCTTTGAGAAAACAATATATGAACCTGTTAAACTGCACAAGGCAGAGCTGCAATGGGGAGACCAATTTGCAGGGAGATTATGTCAGTTTATGTTAGAACGTAAGACTCTGGCTTTAACAGCTTATTAATGTTGATCCCAAGATGTCATAGCTCTGATTTGCACCTGTGGTCTTGTCAGGAGAGGGAAAAAGGCTGTTCTTTAAAAATAGTATCTCTTGTCATTTTCCTTGCAGGTTTTAGTCTCATCCATCTGATTGCCACTGGGATCTCCTGTTTCTTTGGCTCTAGCCTCTTAACGTTTGTGATTTACGTGTACTGCCAGCGCTGTCAGAGGCAGTCCCAGGAGTCGACTGTTATCCACCCAACCACTCCCAACCATCTCCATTACAAGGGCAACACGACCCCCAAGAACGAGAAGTACACCCCTATGGAGTTCAAGGTAGGGTTCTTTATGAGAAATGCCATGAACAGCTTGATACTAGCTGAACAAGTTCAGGTAGTAATGTATTTATGTCATGGTTGGAATTGGGTAGGTTTGTGTTTCTGTGTGCAGCTGTTGGCATTTGGCATTACATGTGGGGTTGAAGGGACGTTTAGCCATAATGTCACAAAGGGGTTAAAAAGTTCTGTTACTGTGATGGGATTTTATTCTGTTTCACAGTCCTGATGAATGCCAGTCTGGGAAGTACATACCAAGACACTGCAGCCCATTCTGACTATTGTATATATACAAATTGTCCTCTAAGAAATCAGTAAGAGCTCTCAGTTCAGTGCATTGTTAGTGCATGGTAAGAGGAAACGGAGGGGAGGAAGAATAAAAATGGAAACTTCATTAGGCAAATAGCTGGGAAAGTACTTATTGGTAGGATGAGATTCTGGCAATGCTTTGGGAACTGCCAAACTGGAGAGAATAAGAAAGCAGAGAGGGTTCTGCCCCCTCTGTCAGTATTGGACAGAACTTACCCCAGGCAGCCATGCAGAATTCAATGATAGCAGCAGAATTTAGAGCTGAAGCATTAGGAGAAGATGAGCGTTGAAGTGGCATACTCTGTTGGCATGTCTGTTTGCTAAAGAAAACACCACCCACTATCTGAGCAGATAGGACTAAAGGTGCAAGAGACAATCCACTGAGACAGTAGTGCATCATTGTACTTGAGCATCAGTCTCCAGGTGAAGTGTGAGATCAGAGAAGTGAGCAGTGGGATGGGTGAAGGGGCTTCATGTCACCACGGGAGGAACAGCCTGCTTAAGGTCACTTGAACAGTGTGGAACATTATTTGGGACATGAACACAAAACAGAAGGAAACCCTGCAGCTGCTTATTCCTTTGTATAGCTATGTGCTGTTGACATTTTGATTGTCTGTTTCTGCTGATCAGGCCTGGCTTCTGACTGAGTCCCAACAATAAGATCAACAGTGGGACCATTTCTACAGTCTAAACTCCCTGTGTGTTGGGGACTGTTTCTATGTAGGCATTTTGTAATGCTGGGCACAGGGTGTTTCCTGATACATGGCTATGATTTGCAATGTGAACATGTATCAGAACTAAGAGCTTGAATCAAATAGTTTGAAAAGATTTGGTGTTGTTTTGGTGTTTTAAAGGAAAACAGTTTGAGCTGGAAAAAAGCAGACTAGTTTGGCAATAAGCATGTGCTGAATTCCTTGTGTTGGGCATTGCAGCCCCTCAGAGGATCCCGCTGCCTATAAATGTAGTTTCAAAAATACATTTCCTAGCAGCATAAGGCTACAGTTGCATACAGTTTAATAAGGTGCAGCATCATAATGCGAGTCAGCATGGATTTGTGGAAAGTAAATCATGTCAAGCAAATTGGATTCGTTTTTTAAAATTAAATAAATATTGATCTAGATAGGAGGGAAGCAGCAGACATATTGGGATTTTCAGAGGCTTTTAACAAAGTTTCACAGGATGTATTATTCTACACACTCTGCATGTACAGGTTAGGTAATTAATTATTAAGACAGGTAAAGAACTGGGACCTGATCCTGGGAGCTTCAAACTGTGGGAGTAATCCTTTCAGTTATGTGAGTAGTTGTGGCGAAGTCAATAGGAAGATCCAGATCAGAAAGGCTTGCAGGGATAGAGATGAGCAAGAGCATCCCCTTGTTTCTTATACAGCAAACAATGAAGAAAAGAGACATTTATTTTTGTGGCCAAAAGCAGGTAATTACAGGGTTGGCTTTCTGTTAACATTTTCTTCATGATTTATTTTGTGCTATCATATGTTATTAGATTATGGTAAAATTTAGAAGGATGAAGTTGTTCACAGAATGATCTTGATCAATTTGGTAAATGGATTATGAAATGCAATATGTCTATGCCGAGTGGTGCAGTGGGGTAGAAGTAATAACAAAGCTAAGCAAAGTTTAAAATAGCAGCAGATTAGTTCATGTAGTATCAGGAGGGAGTTGACCTCTTTGATAGATCCATCTCTGAATACTTGATCTAGTGTGTAGTAACAGTGAGCAGCTGTTAGAGTCTTCTTTCAAGGGACATAAAGAGCCTAGGCATTAGATCAAGTTTTGAAAAGTCTAGTTTATTTAAAGGAAGGCATTAGCTAACTGGGACTGTATGAGTTGGACTGGGGGGAGAAGGGACTTGGACACAAGGAGAGATAAACCAGATGGGGCTTATTTATAGAATGTTAGGAAGTGAAAGAGTTCAAGTGCATAAATCTGCAGTCATTGGACAGACCAAAACTAAATGTTTAGGAGCAAGGGGCTACTTGCTAAGAAGAACTCAAAGTCATACTCTTTCAGTGTGGTGAATGAGGCAAAGAGATTTACAGAAAGAGTAAAATCTGTTTATCAAGTGAAGCCCCTTGTCTCTATTCCTGTGAATATTTCCTTATGTTCATCTTCTCTACTGTCCCTCCTTTCTTAAACTCTTGCCTGAAAATGTCTCATTTAATACTACAAATTTGCCACTTCTTAGTGTTCCGTTGAAGAATTTAACATTAAGGCAGTAAGAGGAAGGCTCTGTGTACTCTGTGCTGGGTAATTACAGAACTTGTTATTGGCTAGCTTTATATTTAGGAATAACTGGCAGATTTTTCTAAAGGTCAGGAGTGAGTTTTTCATGCCTTCAAGGAGCATGTGTGGTTTTATTGTGATACTACACAATTAACATTCAAATGACAGAGGAGCTAAAATTCATATTCTGGAAAATGAGGGTTGAACTGAGCTTGGATATGAGCCCATCTGAATTAAATATGTGTAAGTATGAAAGAAAGTGAAACCAACTGAAATTAGAGATTCTAAACCCAAGTAAGTTTCTATTCAGCAGATGCCAAGAAAACTTACCTCAGCATTTTTTAGATAATGAAAGCTAAAGAGTCATAGTAGATTTGTTTGTGTGTGAAAGAGTTAATAAATCCATGATTAAGGAAATAGATGGTGTGTAGACTACTTTTCAGTAACAGAAAATGATAATACACAGTGACATGATGGTAGCAGAAGGCTGAGCATATGTACAAGTCTATTATTTTCCATTCTTTGATAATAATAAGCCTTCTGCAACCATCTTTAGTTTGTTTTCATCTTGAAATATCTCTGCTCTCCAACCAGCAGGTGAACACAGTAGAAAGTTTGGCAGTGTTACATTCCAATGTACAGCACTGAATACAAACTCATAAATCAAGGTGAATTTTATATGAAGGCAGATTTTAATGAAGGAAGTACTAGCTGATAGAGGAGCCTTGTTGGACATTTCAGCAGAGCAATGCAGTAATGCGGATCAGATGTAAATATCATACATAATGGTGACCTATTGATCATTTAGCTGATATTAACTTGCCTAGGCAGTGATTTGCAGAAGGGTGTTTTATGTTTGCCGTCTTCATTTCCCTTCCTGTTTTGCTTTCTCAAGAATGCTGTGAGGTTTATTATTAGCTATTTTAGCTGTGATATCTTAAAAGATTTCATGCATATGCATTTGTCAGCAGCATGTTGATTTTGTTTTGTTATTCATAGATCGTAGGGGAGAGACCTCTTGTGTCACCTAATAAGCAGTTCGTGTTTCATTAATTGGTTAAAGTTCATACAGCACTCTGACAATATTGAAGACTGTGCAGAACAAGAGCATAATGAAATAAAAATTATCTGCTCTTCACATTTTGGCATGATGGGTTACAGAACCACCTACAACCTTCCCAGTACTGCCACACCAATTAGTTAATAACTGGCTATCAAAGCAGAGAGGAGATCCTCTTTTTTAACATCTTGCTTCAGCTACTCAGTGACTTACTCATGTGAGTTAATTATTAGCATCATGCTGATGGAAAGCCAGATGATCCTGCAGTAGAAGTGGGAGGATGTAGGGTCAAGGTTGAGCCCTTGTGGATTAGGAGCTCTTGGAACAGCCACACGTGGAGAAAGGGTTTGGACTGAACGTCTTCCTTTTGCTAAATCCTCTGCCAATAAATAGAGCCAATTTTTTATTCTACATGGGACTTTGACAGGCAAATGCGTCTGGACATTGGTCCAAATCCAAAATCCAATGGCCTTTGGATCAGGCCAGATGGGATTAGTGAGAAATGTAAGTTTACAGGATGGTTATGGTGATGATTCTGCAGATTTTCATCTTGATTGTGCTCGACAGACCTCCCTCTGTCCTTCCTTCCTTAAACACTGCTTTAGTCATGAGTAATGCACTCAAATTCTTTCTGTACTAGTGCCTCAAATAAGCTAAGGAAGCACCTGAGCATTGCATCTGCTCTGGGCATCACCACTGCTCTTGTAGAAGCTGTGGGCCAAACACTGAAGTTGTGCTCAAGCTAACAGTCATTTATGTCAATAAGCAAATTTATTGTGGGGGAAGGTGAAGCAAGAACCGAGTGAGATTGAAGGATGTGACAATGAAAGAGGGAAACTAAATGTTTGATGTATCACCTGAAGTTTCTAGGAGGACACCAGAACAATACAAATTCATTTGAATAGGACTGTGAGTCCTGCACTTGCCCAAAATTATACAACAAATATAAATGCAGCTACCAGAAAATGGGGGGAATATTCACATGGGACTCTGTATAAATTAGAAGCTACAATGAATATTTTTTAATAAAGTGAGAACAATGCTGTTGAGAATTAAGTAACAATGCAGAGCAGACAGCCCCTGCAAAGGACTCTGGACACTGATCCATACTTCATTACTAATCCTGAATAATTCATGGCAATAAAATACCAATGTGGAGAGTTATGAAACAGAAACCAATTCTGTCTTTGGAAGAAGAATCCTTCTGAGCAAAACAGGCTGGGTGTTTGGCGTGGCTTTCAACATTGCAAAAAGAAATAAAGCTCAGAGTATAGGAAAGTGGATCTCTATGTTTTAAATGTTTCTCTCTTGGTGATGGTCATTTTCATTGCTGCTGAAAATCCCTACCTTTTTATAGTAGGGACACAGCCAGTGTTTCAAGTTTAAATGAGCTCTAACTACTCTCAGGTGCCCTAGAGGAATGGCTGTCTAAGTCAGCCTTGGTCTCTGAGGATGTCTGTTTCTCTCTGCCATGGAAAACTTAGGGCTTCCATGTTCTACCGCTTAATTTGGTATGTTGCTACTCCAACTCAAATTGACTAACCCATCTATTTGTAGTGATCACAGCACATACATTGATAGCACTGTGATATAAGCTTTTTTCTTTTCGCAGTGACTGTTTCACTGTGCATCATTCAAGCCTCAGGAAGTGGCTGTGAAGTTCAGACATAAGCCAGCGGTTGATGATATCCAACATTGTCAATAAGTCATCAACAGCCTCCCTGAAGTATTTCCTTTAGCTGTGTGGTGTTTTAGAGAGAGATTTAGCTGATATAATCAGCTGTAAAAAATAAATACATATAAATATCTATAAAAATATAGTAAATCAGATTGAAACATAAATTTTGTTCCTAGAGAGTTTCATGTTTAACAAAGACTATTTCCTCTGAACAAAGTGTCATTTAAGAACATTAAGTGCTTGAATGGTAGAGTACATATTTTTAGTACTTACCATGAGTATAGTATTATTTGAAAAAGAATAGTAGGGACAGGGGGTTGTGTTGGCAAAGGAGTATTGTGCCCTTTCTTGTATGATCCTGCAGTTGCAAATATCACTTCAGGGAACTCTCAATTTGCATAATGCCTGCTAGGAAGGGAAAGCAAGAGAGCTTACTGATGGGGAAAAAGGGATTAAGTGGTGCGTCTCAGTCAAAATCTATTAGTGTCTTTTCTCCCCTTTATATCATTGGGTCGAGTCAAATTGAGCAGTCAAGCATGCCTGGAGGTGTGGCTGTCCTAGCATGATTGTGCCTGTAGAATGATGTGCATCTCTTGGTGGTGTCCTCACCCCATGGCAGCAGTGGCTCAGCAGGCTGCTGTGTGCAAGTCACAGATATCTCCCTTTTATAGATACCTTATTTAAGAGTAGGGGAAACTGCCAATTCGGATCTGAGTGTTTCTTTGCCCCTGCTCCCTCTGGGATGCTAAGCAGCTGCTCACAATGGTTCCACAATGGAAACTGGTCTCCACTGCATCCGCTCCTCATACAAACCCTTCACAACTTTGCAAGGCTGTTGCTGCTCACTGTGGGGTGGGAATTCACATTGTTCCTCCTCCCCCAACATTTTGAGTGAGTCCTGCTTTTGGGATGACTTTTTATCTTCCTCTTTAAGCCAACTTGAGAAGTTTTAAGTCACATTGGGGGTAGACGTTTCATATTCGTCCTGTCATGTTTTCCTTTGTTGACCTAAACTTCTCTCCTCCTCTGTGTATGACCAGGCATGTTTCCTCTACACCCAGGTCAGGGATATGGTCTGTGCTCTGCCTTCTTACAGTCTAGGCTAGTCATCATGGATGCTGACACTAGCCTTTCTTTGGGGTTGTATTACTGCACCTGTGATGATCTGTGGACACAGTCAAGATCGATTTGTAGGTAGACAAGTTTTGGTTTGGTTTGGTTTTAATTAGGTCAATGAGTATAGCTGGAAAAAGCTGTCAGGTTTTTGAACATGTGAGCTGCTATTTCAGACTTGAAGACAGATAGATGTGTTCAAAAGTTTACCTGATTTTTTCCAGCTACACTAATTGATCTAATAATTGATATTACCTTTTCCTTGCAATTTTTCCTTTTCCCAATTTCTCTGGGGTTGACATGTATCTGCCGCCACTCACCTGTGTTGGAAGAAGAATTAAACGAAGAAGAACTGTAGGAATGGGAATAACAAAATCACACTGCACTGACTGCTGTGTATTTACATGACTTCCCTCTACTGGTCAGAAGAGGAATATTTCAAATATACCCTGGCCTCATTTGTAAAAGTTAATGGTTCTCCCTTGGTCCAGTTGCTTGACGTCGTTCTTCCCTCCTTGTCCCCACGAAGCTCTGGCTGGCAGTGTTATGTACATTAGCTGAACTGGGAAATCCTCAGTGCCGCCAAGATGTGCAGGAGGAATTAATTATGTGTTTGCAGAAGAGTTTAAAGGGAGCCATGAAAGAGACAGGGAGCTAAAGTAAGGGGAGAAGATAATATTGGACAAACAATAAATACCAGAAAACATATAGCCTTTGTGGTACACTTGGAGGGGAGCTGACTCTCTATTCATCTGGAATAGCTCCACTAGCAAAGAATGTATTTTTAAGTAGAATTATAAAGAAATCTCACTGCATACATACAAAAAAAATAACTCTGTCAATATTCAGAACTAGAGCTCATCACCCAGAATGTGTTTGGCAGCACTGAGAGATGGAAGTCGAAATAACTGAGCTGTTTTTTCCTGAACCATGACCGCCCTGTCCTAAAGAGCAATTGAGAGCTCAGGGCTGCTCAGGATGTGCTGGCTGCTGCCACCGCGCAGGCTGCAC
This sequence comes from Antrostomus carolinensis, assembly GCF_000700745.2. Lineage (NCBI taxonomy): Eukaryota > Metazoa > Chordata > Aves > Caprimulgiformes > Caprimulgidae > Antrostomus > Antrostomus carolinensis. Next base: position 27,548 of record NW_010315496.1, read on the forward strand.
AGGCTGCAGCAACACTACATCTGTTGTCACCTTTGCCATATATCATTTATATACGCACGATAGGTTTGGCGTAGGGTAAGCAGGAGTAGCTCTGCCTGCATTGCCCTCTAGCTGGGGGAATCCTCATTCAGTCAGCTCTGACATCGCCCTGAGATTTGGCACAAAGCATGTGAGTAAAGGAAAGAGCTGAAAATCTGTGGATGAAGGAATCGAGATGGACTGTATCCCAGAGTCTGTGAGAACCAGCTAATGAGCAGCTCCAATTACCTTTATAAATATCATGGATCTTGGGCAAACCCCCAGTGCCATGAAATGCAAAGGTAATACAAAAGCGTCTGTAAGAAAGCAGGCCAATTTCCTCCCAGCTAATTGAACCACCCTTAAGCTACCAAAGTCACACAAGTAGCACCAGTAAGTCTGTGTGGGAAATGCCGGTTGGACTTGGGGATAAGAGAAACGATCTGCAGTCATACAGGCCCACAATCAATAGAGTCCACCTGGACTTTCCCCATTTAACAAAGCATATCAATGGGGTGTGAAATCCCACTTGATCTTTAAAATTTGGCAGAGCTGAGGCCATACTGGAGAGTGAAAGCAGGAGAAATAAATGGGGTTGACTCGATGGTGCTTTCAGTTACAGTGATGGAAACTCATTGAAACAAATCTGTGTAAGTGTTAATATACAAGGAAATCTGAATAATATTTGAGAAGCAACATGTCACATACCCTGATGAAATGAAAGGTGGATGGGCTGAACAGACAGCTGAGCCAGGACTGTAATGCTGAGCAGGAAGAAATCAAACACAATCACCTTTCGCACGGAGTTTCAGCATTAGTGGATAAAGGGAAAGCACAAGACTGAGCTCCATAGCAGCAGATTCTCAGCTGATTAAAAATGTAGCTTCACTGGTCCATACACCTAAAGAAAAGAAGATGGTATTGGTGTCTTAAATAATCTTGTGACATGTAATTAGAAATTGGCTTGGACAGGAAAGCTGCTGCAGAGATTGAAACCTGGCTAATGGACTGTGAACATCGGGCAATCATTAATGGGAACATATGGGGCTATGGGGAGGAGTTGTGTGGGGCACCACAAGCAGTAATGCAAGGTTTGGCTTTATTTAATATCTTCATTAATGAGCTTGGAGAGGGTGCAGTCAGTGTGTTAATTAAACTAGCAGAAGATATTAAACTGGGAGGCGTGTCAAAAAAACCCAGCCATTGGTATAGAAATAATGGAAAATGACCTGGGGAGGTTGTAAATGTAGAGAGAAAATAACAAGGTGAGATGCAGCACGGGGAGAAAACAAAGCAATCTTGAGGAAAATAATCAAAAAGAGCTATTTAGAGGGTGGGAGATACTTGGAAAGCAGTAAGACTATAAGAGACTGAACAGAGTTAGCAGATGGCAAATTAGGCCAGTTTTTACTTTTATTTCTATTTTTACTACTCTTTTTTTTTGCACCACTGCAATTACACCTTTGCAATCCTCAGTCTAAATGTAGCGCTGTGGGCTGGCACCAGCCTGCATGACTTGTGTTGGTAATTCACCAGAAGAAGCAGCCTTGAGGCCGTCTGAAAACTCAGGGCTGCTTGCTCCAGTGTAACTGCAATGAGGCAGTGAGACCCACCTTCCTTGGACAGACCTATAGCCGGTCACTGTGGCCTTACTGGTGACCCTCAGCAGAAGCCCAGTCTAGCCCAGTTGCTCTTAGGTAATCATCTGCACCCAATGCAGGTTACTAACTTAGTTTTAGAAGGCAGTGATTGTACTTCTGGTGAGTTAGGCTGAATACTCGAGCGTGCACGAAGGCAGGTGCAGTAGCTCAACTCACAAACCCCTGTAGTAACACTCTAGTATAAGTGAGGGACCCGGGAAGGGCATACACTGAAGCATAGTAGTGCAGCAAGGAGACAGTTTACACCATCCCACACAGCTGAGATCATGTCTGCTATATCCTGTGCACCAGCTATATTGGGAAGCAGCTTGGGGCAGCCCTGAATTCCTCTTTTGTGTCTGGACACCACGTCATGAGTGTTGCCACCACCAAATTACTGGCAAACCATGGATAAATAGCAAGCTTTAGGCTAGACACCTGCACTTGCCAGTGGGAATATTTCCATCAACTCCTTGGACTTCAGTTTCCAGTTCAGAAAAATACTTAAACCTGGATTTTGCTCTGAGCAGGGACTCACTTCAGTTTGCCTTACTATTACATACAATTTGTCTTGTCATCTTACTCATGTGCTTAAAGTCAGAGAAGTGCAAAAGCATCTTTCTGACAATGGTCTTTTTTGTTGCCAGCTCTGAAGGTTTTTATAAGTTTAAAATGGCAGTAACGTAACCTCACTCCCTCCTAAGTATAAGGATAAAGTAGCTATTTTCAAACAGCTATAGAAAACTGTAGCTATTCATTTTCTCATAATTGAATGTTAGTTCCATTGTCAACCTGAGCACATCTACAGATGCTGCCGTCATTTGGGGGTTGTTTAATTTATTTACCAATAACAGTGAACAAAGAATTTCCAGTCTAAAAATATGGTAAGCTTCCATCCAAAAAGAACATGCAATCATAAGTTTAGTGTCCCAGTGGGACTTTTTTGTATCTCTTCTTGAGAGGAAAAAATTTCTTATATAGAAAATAGGTTCCTCATTTGTACCTCTACACTTCACTGTAAATCCTGCAAACAGCCTTATTGAATACATCAGAAAAACCTCAACACATAAACCCTGGCCACTGCTACCTTTGACTTCAGTGTAGGCAGAGCTCAAGAGATTTTATAAAAGCATCAGGTGAGATAGTTTGTTTAGTGTAAGACACTAAGCAAATTTTTAAGAAGGATCAGAAAGAAGAATCATACAAGTCTTAAATATCACTCTTAGCTTGCAGTGAGTATGTGGGTCTCAATAAGGTCTTTCTGGCAACTTTCCATCTTTCCAGGGTCATTTGTAATGCATAACTGGAGAGGCACAGCAATCTTGTGGCATCCAGTGGATCGGAAGAGTGGGTGGGCCAGACGTCATTTATTTCCCTGGTGTCAATTATTGCCAAAAGAGGTTATTTTAGTTGTATGGTTTATTTTGTTGAAATGTAATTATTATGCTAATTATTTCCAAACTTACTGGTTAATTGTAATTCTGAGATCTCTGCCTTGATACTTCCAGAGATATACAAGTTGTGGGAAATGTTTCATAATACTAATATATTTCCACAACCCGAAGTCATTTGGCTAATATTCCTAGAGCACAAAAAGGCACATCCTTTAACAAGAAGGCGTGGCTAGCTCCGTGAAACTTCTGATCTGCATCGAAAAGGCGTTTTGGTCAATCTGATCTCACTGCAAGGAACAAACAGGCTAAAAGGAGCACAAAAGAAGCTAAATGTTGGATCTTGTCTTTCTTACACCTTTTTTGTGGGGGATGAGGGGGAGTAATGGCCATTCCACTGTTGCTACAGATAGTCTGTTGGATGCTGTTCCAAGGAAACCAGAAACTTCAATTCTTTTAGGGATAATTATGTGACTGAGTTCAGTGGGACTTTTGTCCCTGATTTTTGCAGAGGCAGGATGCACAAGGATCCAAATGCAACATTTGGACATTGCTAAGAGGAATGGGTTGACTACACGGAGCCTGATTTTAGACCTTCTCCTGTGTCTGCAGTGCATGACCAGGGTTAGCAAGGATGGGAGTTGTTACCCTTGGTTCCCTAGTGCCTGCACTTACTTTGCAATGAAGGAAGGGGCAAGTTTTTCTTTGTAGTACACCAGGACATTCAACATGGCAAACAAACTTGCAAGATGGAAACTTCCAACTATGCAGTCAGTCCTGGCACAGGGGACACATTTCTGATGAGTCATGCCCATTGGAAAGGTACGTGCTGCATTTTTCAGTTTAAGCTGAAGGAGGGTAGGTTTAGATATTAGGTTCTTCACTGTGAGGGTGGTCAGACACTGGAACAGGTTGCCCAAGGAAGTTGTGGATGCCCCCTCCCTGGAAGTGTTTAAGGCCAGACTGGATGAGGCTTTGAGCAACCTGGTCTAGTGGAAGGTGTCCCTGCTGATGGCAGGGGGGTTGGAACTAGATGATTTTTAAGGTCCCTTCCAACCCAAACAATTCTATGATTCTATGATTCAGAGGTTAAATTGGTGATAACTTAACCATAAATGCTAGACAAAGTGCTGTGAAGCTGCCCAAGAAGGTCACCCAACTTTTTCTTTCTTTTTTTTACTTTTTTAAAGGGGAAAGTGTCATGAGTGGGAGGTGGAAGAACTGAAATAACCCCTGTCCACAAAGAAATAGTGGAGAAACTGTGAGTTTGGGGGAAATTGTCCTTGCTCACTGACTTCATGGGGACTGTGGTGCTGCATAGCTGGTGAAGATTAACCTACAAAACTCTTGGCAAACTTACTGACTGTTCCCCCACACTACTCCCAAAACAGAAAAGAAGATCTGGAGCTCAAATGCTGAGGTCCAGAAAGCCGAGTGCTTTCTGCATGGGAAGATTCAAGAAATCTTGTCATTGTATGTCACCCTGTGGGAAGTGCTTTATGGCCCTTATTTTGGTATTAGTTGTATGTGTACCAGATGCTTTTAGAAGCATTCTTTTCACTTGAGCTTCTCAAAAACTATATGGAATTCTTTTTAATTGGGGGTGGGGAGATGTTCATTGCCTTTTAAAATCAAGTTTTGACATTTTCATGATTGTTTATTGAAAATTGAAACATTTGATCTGTTTATGTGTGTAAAAATATTTATAAAGCTTGTACATGCAGCTGTAGGATGGGAGTAGTACTGAAAGTCTCATAGCCTTATGGACAAAGATGTTTGGATACATTTGGGAGAATGTAAGCAAGTAGGTCAGTGGATTATGACTTAATGATTTGGAGCAGAGGCAGAATTTGTGGGAGTAATGGCAAAGCATTGCTGGAGAAAAAGTAACAAATGGAAAATCTGAATGATGACTTAGGCTAAAAATATCAATGGAGAAAGCTGAACAAAATTAAATGTATGCATATGGCACAGTGCAGTCATGTTTAACACATCCGACGCTTGGCTTGACCTTGGGAGAAACAACCTGCGAGCGTATGTCAGTATTTTGCCTCCGGTATGAATACTGGGGGCAGAGGAGCACACCAGGAGGGATATCTGTAAACTTTCCCCTCAGACTCTTCCAGTTCTAACTTCTAATACAACAGCAACAGTGATAACAAATGGTTTACATACTTCTATAAATATTTAAATACTCAGGATTCTGTTGTGCTTGGCATAGACATGCAATTCACTGGCAACAAGATTGGACCTTTTGATGAGTTGACAGATCACATATAATGGAGAAAGCTGCTGCTGTTTTACATGCGCTTAAAACCGTATCCATCTTAGTCTGTCTGAAAAGATCCCTGCTTGACAAAGCAGAGTTCCTGAGTCAGAGAAATTTTTTTATATATTAGTCATATGCCAACGCAACGTAATAAAGGGTCTTTTAAAGAAAGCAGTTGAAGTTGTGCCTGCTTTTGAGTGATCCACTTGGTTAGGTTAGTGCATGCTGGTGGCTTATCTTCTGCTAACGGGTTCTTGAATTGAGGTTAGTGGTGGACAGACCAAAAGAAACAAATTATATCAATATGCCAGGATGGCATGGCTTATACTGGAAGGGAGGAAGCAGGTAAAAGTATTTGACTGATGCATGTTGAGTTTCTAGTTATTAGTTGAATGGAGCACTTTTTCTGAGCACATCCTACAGGTTTTCATATTAGCTCAGGGTCTGGCCTCTCTTTTGCATGGGGAATATTACCCTTGCACAGCTACCAGAAGCTTCTTTCTTCTCAAGGCACGATAGGACCAAAAGGAGGGCCTGAAATACGTTTCCGTCAGTGTTTGAGATACATTGTGTGTATGGCACAGAGATTTTGCTCCAAGTGATGTTTCAGCAGTAGACATTGATCATACTTTTGGTCTTTTCTGATCCTGCTTGCTCAACAACCAGTCTTAAGAGGTTGTAGCTGCAGGCAGGGGTAGGCATTAGTGTTTGATATGGGAGGAAGCAGACAACAAGAAGGGGAAAATACAGGTCGAGTATCAGGAAAGTTGTCATCAGTAAGGTCTGATGAGTGCTCAGATGACTAACACAGCTCCCTGAAGGGTGCAGGAAGGTAGTGCAGAAGGGCTCAGGCAGCAAAAGCAAGCCTTTTTTCCTTCTTTGAAACCTCTGCTAAGGGCAGCCTGAGCTCTAGTGTTCACTGTGCTGCTTTAGTCAGCTTAGTTACTGCAGCCACAGGTAAGTCCCTGCAAAAGCACCGAAGGATTGGCCCTTCTAAGAGGACTTATGGAACATTGTCTTCAGCTACCACTTCTTGGCCACTCTGATACTGGGGACTTGGCTCAGAGGCGGTTGAGGTGAAGAGAAACTTGTAGGAGTTGAGCTGTGAGCAAGGGTTTGGTCTGTGTTAGTTTTGTGATCGATGGTAGTTGTGTGGTGGTGATGACTCTTGACCTTTCCGATTGGGACTGATAAATATTGATGGGAGCACCTATGGGTGCAGAAGGTTGGTTTTGTCCCCACAGTAATTCTAGTGAGTTGTCAGGGAGGCTCTGACCTGACAGCACAACCCATATAGCATTGGGGGAATATTTTCCAAAGGGAAAGTCTTTGGCCATCTCTGCACTATCACAGGGAAGAGCTGTGGGATGAGAGCAAGGATGAAAGCTCTGAGTAAAACAGCACAAGAGCCCACCCGGAGAGATGTAACTGTGCACCTCTTCTCCTGCAGTGTGTGCATGAGTATGTGTGTGTACATCTCTCAAATTCCCTGCTGCCTAATTTCCCTTCTTCAAAATATCAACCAATTTCTAGTGCCAAGGAACCTAATAATCTATTTATTAAAATGAGACAGACGGTAAGTTTGTGTGGGGAAATATTAAGGCAGTGCACATTGATCATGCTGATTTAGGACTGTACTGCCATCGCAGCGTTTCCGGAGACAAATTCTTTGCAGCTAATTGCATTATAAATTCTGCCAAACCATTTTCATAAGGTGTTTCCCTAAGACATAAGCCCTCCATCGAAAATAAAACCAAAAAGAGCAAAGGAGCAGTTGTGGGGGTTTTTCCTAGTTAAATGTTATATGAACGTTAAGACAAGAGAGAGAAAAAAAAATGCAAATTGTGTTAATGAAATGTTTTAAATACTGTGGGACATGTTGAAACTCACACAGATTTTCCAACTGAAAGCCAAAAATGTAGAGCCCTTGGGTTCTTGTCCTCAGATAGAGATGGTCCTGAGCCATCCTAAATCAGGATTTTGATGTCACCAAATTTCAGATGTGGTAATCTGGCATGTCGTGAATCTTAACCATCCCAAAAAGTGACCTGAATGCTGGACCACCTTCAAGAGAGGTCAGGGAGTGTGGCAGCCCGTGGCCGTGGGGTGACACAGCCTGCAGTGGGTATCCTGGGCTAGAGACACCTATAGGAAATAGCAGTCATCATGCACAGCTGGTATGAACACCTGTGCTGTTCACCAGAGAGCAGTTCCCCCAAATACTCAGTGGTAGTACTCAGCAGAGTGCATTTTACAGGGGATCTCAATTGTTTTTATCAAGCTGGGTCAGAAGACACGGAAGCAGAGAGCAATTAATTGGATTTCCCAAGGAAGCATAGCAAGCAGTGGAGGACTGAGCCTGGCTTCCTTGTTTCCCAGCCTCCAGCACAAAGCAGCAGTCTATTGCCCACAGTATTTTAATATTTCTTTGGGTGGCTGGAAGCAAAGCATGACATTTCTTTTTTTCCTTCCCTATTGAAGGGTAAAAATTCTCATTCCTTGGAAATATTTGTCACTTTGAGCATGCCTATACAAATTCTCTTCTTGGTTTCTACAAGTGACGTGCTGTGAGCTTGTTTTAGAGAGTCCAGGCAGGGAGAGACTGCAGTCAGACCAGGAGGAGGCTGGGTCTCCTCTGGTTTTCATGTATGAGATATTTCAGGTAGCGCTCATTTCCAAAAGAAGTTATTCAGTAGTTCAGAAATTGGAAGATTTCTTTGCCAGAGTACTTTTTCCATAGGAAAGCCTTTCCTCCTAATGTCCTGTATGAAACTGGGAGTCACAGCTCCCAGGGTAGCTGTAGCTGTCAGTCTGCTATTGGATTAGGAGAAAGTATTTTCTTTTCTTCCTCCTCCTCTCCCCCTCCTCATGCAGTAAATTTACTCGATTATAAAGAAATTGGGAGATAAATGTACTGCCTGTGGTCTTTTTTGAGCCTAGGGGTAGCTCTGACCACTGCAGCAGTCACAGTTGGGCTGTGGCTATGCCCTGACTGTGCCACGGGCACGGGTACCAGGCGAGACCCCGCTCACCTAACTGTAGCCTCCTAAAAGCTGGGAAGCCACTGTCAGCAGGTTGCCCCACTGCTGCCAGGGCTGAGGGGGACAGGGGCTCCCCAGAAGGCAATCATCATCTGCCCTGCCTTCATGCAGGAAGGAGACTTCTCCTTGCCTTGCTGACAGAGCCCCGATGCCTGAAGTTTAGGTGGCTGAAGTTAGATGGGTGGAGTAAAGCTAATGGAGCTGGGTATTTCCTGAGCTTGACGTTGGTTAATTAATTTTCATCTTTCCTTGAGCTGGGTCAGGTATGAGCTGTTTGTCTCAAGAGGGAACTGAGCTGAAGGGGTTCCTCACGGAGCATTGGATTGTGGCAGAACAACCGTTAGGTCTCAGGACTAGTTGCCTCATTAGACCTCTCCATGTCTCTGCTCCAGACAGGAGAGATGCTCATACCCTCTTTAAAGGTGCTGTGCCCCAATCATGAGGATGCTGAAGCAAACATGCCTAGTGTTGACTCACAGGTCAAAGGAGTGAGTTCCCTGCATGACAGCCATTAAAGGTGTACCTAGGAGCAGCATAGGCCAGAGATACATATACAAAATTCAAGCCAGGGGTTAGTTGAAAAAACTGTCATAGATGTTTCTCAGCCAAATTCACAAAAATCAGGTGACTGTATGTCAAAAGGCAAAAGAGAAAGCTTCATAAAATTATTGCATCACCCCAAAATGGGATTTTATCCTTGTGCATAGGTAACAGCTGGCATAGCAATGGGCTTTCATCTGGGGGAAGGGGGACATCTGCTTGCTGATGGAAAGATTAATAGCAATTTTTGCAAAAAGCAAAGAAGGAGGGGAAGAGGGGAGGGAGAAAAACCCTATTTCTAAATTTTTATTGTAAAAGGGGCATTTGTGGTTCTCATTTTTTATGTTGTTGTTGCCAACAATTGTTACGTGGTTGTTGATTTTTTTAAAGTCATTTTAGTTTTTCCAAAAGTGACTATGATTTGTTACTTATACTGTAGCTTACAGAAGTGACACACTTAATATCGGGGGGTCCAAACCTGGATATCTACCAATGGAGATGGAGATCAGGTAAATGCACACCTGCTCTTCCAAAGAGAAAAAGCTGCCATTTGGCAACTGGTTTGAGAGGGAGCTGCAGGCCATAACATGAGCATTTTGGAAGAGATTAGATTGAGTGCTGCCATTAGTCACCAAGTTTTGTGTAGGCCCAGCATGGTTTTGTGTGACAATGATGTTCAGACAACACACCATCTACCGGGAGACTCCAGGTCCCTGGAGAAGACTCCAGGTTCTGGCCCTAGCAAATAGCTGAGCACAGGTCCACCGAAGGAGACCTGGCAGGAGCTGTGGTCCTCCACAGTCCAGCCCCATAGCAAGTAGGATGTACTGTCTTACTCTCCCAACCGGAGGGAAGGCGGTGGTGGCTGCAACAGAGACCGTGATGGAGAAGGCAGGTGAGAGGGAGGTGTCTGCAGGTAGATAAGAGTGATTATGTCGCATCAGTGCCATACCTGTCATTTCCTCTTCTCTTTTACAGACACTTAACAAGAACAATTTGATACCAGATGACAGGACCAACTTCTACCCATTGCAGCAAACGAATGTGTACACAACAACCTATTATCCCAGTACACTGAACAAATATGACTACAGGCCCGAGGCCTCCCCTGGAAGGACCTTTACCAACAGCTGATGATGGACAGATCCTACAGGACTGGATCACTTCCTATATGAATTTTTTTTAAATTGATTTTATGGACCAAATACTGGCCCAGCCTCTAGATGTAAATATTGTACAGTAGGGTCTTTTTTTTTCCTTTGGTTAATTGTATTTCTTGTAAACAGCACATCTCCTTACAAGGACAAAAATGCGTATGAACCATTCTGCAGAGTTTTTGTGGATATTTGGCTGGAGATGGCTCTTAGTACTGCAACTGTTTATGGCTGGAAGATCAGTGTTGATGTCCAAGGCCGACGTTGTCAAGGAGGTGGCTGTGTGCTGGGCTCGGTGGCCACCACGCAGCAGCACAGGACACACGGGTGCACTCTAAGCAAGAGGTGACCTCCTAGGACAAGGGTGTCTGTCTGGTGAGGAGCATCCTTCCTGGGACAGGATAGCAATGGTGCACTGGATGACACGCAGCTCACAAGACAGGCCAAGTGGGACTCCATCGTGCGAACAATTTGAAGAATGTTTTCTTTTTCTTTTCCTTTTTTTATTTTTGATTTTTTTAATGTTTCTAAAAAAAAAAAAAAAAAAGTAACTTTCTAGGGGAGTGTTCCCTGTATCTTCAACAGAATCTTTTCATATTACAGGAAATGCTCTCCGTAGCCTTCTTTGGTAATATGCAGTTCAGCTGATGAGCAACAACACACAAACAAAGTGCATTACCCAAAGAAGCTTTCCAGAATGTTTCCAGTCTTAATTAAAAGAAAATCGTACAGGCAGTGAGACACTGAGAAAAGTAAATGTTGGAATAACAGCGGAGACGTGAACTTGGAGTGCCTAACAAACAAAGATGTTTATATCACTGGAAAAAAAGATGTGATGATTGCCGCACAAGAGCCATGGGCTTTTTTTCTTTCTGACTTTTTCTTTTTTTCTGAGACAGTGTTAACTCTTTTTGTCTAGCTTTGATCCTGATTGTGTCTGCCAGGAAAGGCAACTTTAGAGGCCATGCTCTTCTTGTGGGAAATCACCATGCTTTGGGCTAATTTTTTCCTCTTGTTTTACTGTTGGTTTTTAGTTCATTTACTTTCAAAGAGTGAATAATTCTGACTTTGCAGGGGGAGGGTATTTTTGTAAGGAATGTTTCCATAGTCTGACATGACCCAGAAAGTCTGCTGCACATTCTTATAGCGTCTTCCAGTCAGTATTCTATGAAATAGTAACACAGCTGAGTAATGTGCGTTGTTTGCCAGTATTTTTTAAATTTTTCTGAACAAAAAGAACCCAACAAACAAATGCTGCTGCAGCTATTGAAGTAAATTGGGGCAGTAGCATTATTAAACAGTATATCCAGCCTTGAAATGTAATTTTGTGTATGTGTGTGACTGTGTCTATGAGAACTGTATTAGTTTGATGCAGAAGCCATGTTGTCTACAACCAGATGTTTGTCTGACATAATTGTTTGGCAAAAAGGAAACTTATTGCTGGTGCTTAATGTACAATTACATCCAATGTGTTAGCAACGTGAACAAGTTCACCACTGTTATCATTCAGTGTTTCTAAATATTTATAATGAACTCCTGATGCTAAGGATTTTAGAATGTTGCAATACTGAGCATGAGATAAAAGTACACCCTGAAACGTGCATGAGCTCCACGTGGTCCTGAGCTTGGCTTTGTTGTCTGCATCTTACTCGAGCAATTGCCATGCCCGTGCTTGGCCATTGCCTCAGCCGTGTTCCCAGCAGTCCCGTTTGTCTTCGCTTTATTTCAGCTTTCGCTGTAAGCTGACACTGGTCATTTCTCAGTGCTGTTCCTTTGCAGTTGCTTGTTTGGGAGCCCAGCTTGGACTGTATGCTCAGCTCCTTCATGTAGGCAGCTGGTAGGAAATGAAGAACGACTGTGTTGCTCATGACAAGTATATTGCTTTTCCTGCGAGGAAAAGCCAACATGGCTCTGTAAGCCCGTGTTACAGTGGTTTGACCAGAAGGCAAGAATAAAGTAGCCTCCCATTTTTAAATTACTTTGTTCAACTTCAGTTTGCAGTGATTGAAGGCTGTAGGGATATTTGTCATAAAGTGGGGTCATTAGCACTGCCATGAGGGTGCTCAGTGGTGCCCATCATTTCCAGCAGCTGTTTTTCTAATTTAGCAGCTCATCCTGCTTCTGCCCTGGTCTCACTGGGTGGAACAGAAGAAGAGCGGGATGTAAATAGATGTACTTGCAGTTGAAGCAGCAGGGTCAGGAGACCTTGAAGCTCTGTCTGAAGCAACTTGCTGCAACCCCTCAAGCAGGCAGAGTGGCTCAGTGGCCCCAAGCCCAGCTGGCAGCGCAGCCAGGGCGAGAGCGGCAGGAGTGAAGCAGGATCGCCAGGGAAGGAGGAGAGCACTGGTACCAGTGCCTGCAGGGCAGCTCTTCCCAGGCCCCAAAACCCCATCTGAGGAGCGGTGCCTTGTGCTGTAACGTGTTCACCCTATCTCACTGAATTTTTGTGTCTCTTTCGGCACCACTCAAAATCCTCACTTAAAGTAGTTCTAACATGCATGTAGCCCAGGGCTTGAAAATTATTAGATTAGACTGTCAGGATGGGATTTCCCAGCTTTAATTTATGTGATTCAGAAGAAAACATTGGCTTCCAAGATCACTCTAGCCATGGTGAAATTAAAGCCATCTCTGAGCTTCCCCTTCAGAAGATTCCCTGTATCGACACATTCTGCAATTACCATGCATGTCGCAGGGTTGCAGCTGGAGTTTGGGGGGGGGGATGTGAGCAAGTCAAGCCTTGCAATTATTTTAATTTTCTATTCCCTCCCCCTAAACATTTTTCCATTTTCGGCTTTACAGAATTCCATGATGTGAACTGATTTATTTTTTTTTTCCCCAAAGTGCCATATAGTAGCTGAAATTATTTAAATGTTCAGCTCACCAAGATAGGTCATTACTGCCATTGCACTCAGGAGGTGGATATTTTGTAGGCTATTGGAGGGCAGATGCTTCAAGTGTGGTGCATGAGGTTATAGTTCCATCAAGACATTCCTTCCTACCAGCCATCCAAATGGATTCAGCCCTTTTTCATATAATTGGCAATCACAGCAAGGGGCTATAGAATCCATTCGAGCAGAAAGTAGAATCCAGGAGAGAGTGAGAGAGAGCAAAGGAAAGAAATCAGAATGCTTATTACTCAATTAATGTTTGCATGAGAGTGCAGTTCTTTAAGGACAATGTTAATGCGGTGTGAGGGTTGCTTTTTTTATGAGCTCTCTAATGCGTGGCAGGTTAATGACGCCAGGTACAGTGATATTCTTGCGATCCAGGTAATTCAGCACATTGATCATCAGATCTGTAATAGCTGGAGCAGCTCAAATTGCTCCTGTAGCTGGATGTTACACTTGCTAAAATTTCCTCTTCCTACACTGGAAAAGCATTTAGTTTGAGAGCACTGTTTTCCAAAAGACTTATCTTGCTGTATTTTTTTTTTCACTGCTAAGAGAGAGAAGGTGAACCCTGGGCAGTTCCTGTGTTGGTCTAGAGACACTGGTTCTCTGCAACCCTGTTGGACAGAATTCAGGTGTACAGTATGTAAAAGATGATGGAAATCTTACAGCCAAGTATGTAGCAGAAGCACCTTTAATGAGGCCGTTCTCCTTTCTTTTTCCATGGAAGTGGCTGCCTTTCTCCCTGCAGCAGGGCTGTGCATTCCGGCGTTATCCAGGCTGTGTTGTGCCATTGCTGACGGGCTCTACTTGATCAGCTGTCACCCACCAGAAATAACTTGTGCAGCTCACTCATAGACAAACCACTTGATGATCAAACCACGGCATAAAAGGTGCTGGTGCTCTAAAGGTGCACTTAAATGTCCAGCATATGAGCCAGGGATGCTCTTAAATATATGGACTGTACAGATACTATAGGAGAAGAATACGTGTTTTGTCTTACCACCACTGTTCCTAATGCCTTACATTCAGAAAATGAGATGGTTGGTTTATTTAACAGAGAATAGGAATGGAGTCCATGTCTGATGCAGACAATTTGACACCTCCAGTGTTAATCCGATGTTAAGCCCACCTGGAGAGGAAATTGCTGTCCACTGAGACTGATTTATTCTTTGTACCAAATGTAGCGGGGGGAGAGTTATATATATAAGA
>NW_010315497.1:0-9687 GCF_000700745.2 Antrostomus carolinensis
TCATCACCCTGAGCCCTCTCCCAGCCTTGATGAACAGCACCGCAGGGAATATGTATTGCACATAAGGCTTTACATAACACAGTCAGGTGATCAAATGAAACCATTGTGACCAAGGACTATTTAACTACTATATTAAATGTGTGTGTATATATAAAAGATTGCTTTAACATGCTCTGGTCAGGTCTGCTGTTATCTCAATCACTGAGCCCCGCGTTGAGCGCCAAAAGCTGACCTGGTTTAACCAGGAAGGGTTGCTGCCCACCTCAAGCCCCACCCTCCGGTGGTACGGGGAGGAGAAAATATAAATGAACAGGGCTCAGGGGTTGAGACACGAGCAGTTTACTGGGATAGTAAGGGAGAAACAACATCAAACAACAACAACAGTGCTAATGAAAGAATATACAATGTAACAAGTGGCACATGAAACCAAACAGCTCACCACCTGACTGGCTCACAAATCACAGTACCCAGCAATCCCCTCTTCCCAGAACTTGCCTGTTTAAATACTGAGCATGATGTCACGTGGTATGGAATGCTGTCACGTGGTGTGGAATACCTGCTTTGGCCCGTTTGGGTCAGCTGCCCCAGCCACCACCCTCCCTGAGAACAATTAACTCTATCCTAACCAAACCCAGGACACTTACGCTCCTCAGAAAAAAAGTTGATGAAATCTACGAAGATAATCTAAGAATATTAGTTTTTAGAGGAATAGTTGAATGGTTTAGAGTGCTGAAGAGAGCTATGTATTATAAAAAGAATGTGGGTTGGTTTTAGTTTTTAATTGTGATGATTCAATGGCAAACTGTTGTTAATATTGAAGAGCTAAAATCCAAGTGAACTAGCACACAACATGATGCTGTGAGATGTTACCTAGTTACTTATTTGGGCTGATCCTCTCAAACCTGTGGAGTAATTTGAGCGTGTAATTTCCAGTTTCCTTGTGGCTCTGCCTGAGCTGCATTTGCTTGCTATGTGAACCTACTTAGTGTAGCAGAAACTTGCAGTGCTGCCCGGGAGTTTATTGTAGTGGGTAACATTCCTCATCATCTCACAGCCACCGAGGAACTGAACCATAATGTGAATGGTGTTTCCCTAATTTAATGATATGAGAAAAGACAGGGGATGTTACCCCCCTCTATTTGTGTTTAACACAGTGGTTGATGAGTTGCACCAGTGCGCCTTCCCATGCTCAGACATGGACAGGGACGTTTTGATGGGAAAAACTGACTTGATGTTCACTATTTTATATAATCTTTTTGAGTTCAGTGACTCTGAGATCTGCCAGCAAAGCTGTTAAGTAAATCCTCGGTTTTTCAGTACTTGAAATACAGCAAAAAAATGTTATTTTATGATAAAGACTTTTTCTTTTTCTCTCACTTCTTTCTTGAGCTGTCTATTTTTATCTTCCTAGGAAGATAACTGTCCTTACTTCCTGGTAGCAGAACTGGATTTTCTGGATTACATTGGTCTCCGTTATTATGTCATGTACTTACCAGAGAATCTCTCCATATTTCTTGCAAGCTCTCCATACGCAACGTAATTTCAAGTAATTGGAAAGAATGAGCTCTTGGCAAAGCTGTGTTATGGTAGAATTTTTTTTATGCCTGTTCTATGGAACAATTTAGAAACTGCACCTGGCGAAGTTTAGCTTCAGTGGCATGAAGTGTTTTTAGGATTTTCTTGTCTAAATTCCAAATCTCACTTACTTAAATGTTTACAGGGTCTTTAGGAACACTTGTTACCTGAAGTACAGCTCCTTTCACTGCCTTGAAAAGCAAGCAATGATGAAGACATTGTGCCTGTGTTTCTAATGCTGGTTTAGAATAGCACTGTGAAATTCTGTTCTTTTAAGATAGATGGCAGAGATGCTCACTACCACTAAAATGCAAGAAAAGAATTAATGTTTAATAAAAACATTTTTCCTCTCCTGATAGGGAAACACGTAAGGTCTCTATTAAATACCCTTTGAAATCAAAATAATGAGGAAACAAAAGCACATGTGAGATTCTTGAAGCTGTTAAAATCAGTATTTAGGTCCCCAGTAAAATATGATTGTTCCTGGTTTGTTTTTTCATCTGGAAGGTGATTCAACTGATTTTTTTTCCATTTTCTTTCTCCATCTATAAATCCTGGGGTTTCTTTCACTCAATGGAGTTGCATTTGTATTCCTCTTTTTTTTTTTTTTTTTTTTTTTTTCCTCTCCATGTGAAAGTTTGTTTTTGTAAACTGGCTCTGTCTGCATTGGAGATGGAGTGCAGCTTGCATAGGTGTTTTTCATCTACAAGGTCTGCATTCTTAAGTTGGGGTGGGAAACCTCACCCTGCCTAGAACCTCAGGTATGAGTTCTTATAGTGACTTTGTTCGAAAAGCACTTTACAAACTATAGGCACAGTATTTTTCTGCAATGAAAGCCACTCCAAGGAGAGAGCAGACATTTTACAGCCCACATGAATTCTGTGGAGAGATCTGGAGGCAGAAAGTTAGCACCAGAATTGGAATCAGTGTAGGGTGCTGCTAATGGGAGTTGTTCTCACAAATGTGCCCAGGGCAATGAGCCTTCCAGAAATGGGTGCCAGGTCTTCAGAAGGAATACAAGCTCTGAATATGCTACTGTTTTTTGAAAATGTTTTGCAAACTGCTTTGTTCTTGCTGCTGTGTCCTTCAGCCATGTGATTCTTGGTCTCAGAGCTGTTTTTTCACGCTCTTCCAGCTCATGGCTTTTTCTCTGCTCACATGTTAATGCAATGACTTAACTGAATCAAGTTTCATGCTTCACAGCTGCATCTGGACATTCCCACAGCTTACATCAGTGCTGAAGAGGTCTTTAGGTAGACTTTCTTCTATGGCTGCTCTGAGTAGGATTTAACGAGAGCCCATTCCCTCTTCCCGAGTGTCTTCCTGAGTGTTTTATTGCCTCATCTGTCTGACTGCTGGAGTCTCATCTTTGTGTGAGGACTGCTGCTCCAAGGTCTTTTAGTGCATCTGTTGTCAGGGAGGTGTCTGGGAGATTCCTACCTTGTCTTTCAGCAGAGATTCAGAACACTTACTTTCCTCTAGAAGATGGTTGCTTCATGCTTGAAACCAGTTTGATATGTGCTAGCGTTGGGTGCTTGCACTTCTGGAGGAAGTGCGGTCTCCAGGGAAGCTGGATGTGTCCTGCATACAAATCCAGTCAGGATGTGCATTTATTAACAGATACTCCTAACATGAGCAACTGTGTAGGACAGTGTCTAGATAGCCATCCTTTCTTTGATAATTATTTTTATTTAGTTTTTATTTATTTATTGTTCACGTTATTGAATCATGTTTTTAATGTGAAGGGTCTTTTTCCTACTTTTTGCTTTCAGATAATCCCTTTGGCTGCCAGCTGAAACATCAGGTGTTGAAGGGGCTGAGAGTAATGAGAGTACCTGTCTCTAGTTCAGCTTCCCACATCCAAAGAAAATGGAGCTACTCTCCATCTTGAGAGACAGTGTAACTTCAACAACCAGGGAGGCTGATGGCCCAGCACTGCTGCATCTGGTAGTGGCTAATTTAGGTCATCAGTGGGGAAAAAAAACAAGCCACAACAATTTGCCAGTGCCTCACAGTGATAAGGAGGTAGAAATCTGGAAGGAGGCTGCAGTTGTACCATATTATGTAGTGAAACCCATCTTAAAATAAGGCAAAAGAGAGAAAAGCCAGAAGCAGCTTACAGCTGGTTATAATCAAACAGTCTAGACAAGGTGCCTACACTGAAATGGGAAAATAATAGAAGTAATTAAATATGTGTTAGCCAAGTGAACATGTCCACCATTGCATCTGTGAGTTGATTGATCTCTTCTAGCAATCTAGTGAGCACACCAGTGTATCCTCTGTTTGTTTGTTCTTTTATTACCTACATCCATTTTGTTTCTCCTCTTTGCTGCTGCTGCATGTTTATTCTTCCATCTCTGGTGCTTTGCTGCTGAAATAAATACCAGCCTTTGCCATGACCAATGGAGTTTTCCTTGCTTGAAGTGCTGTAAGCTAAAAAGATGTCTTGAGTGCAGCCCTGAGATTTACTGTTGGGCTGTGTAAGTCCTACTCCAGAAGTCACCCTGGGAGGATGCACAGCAGAAGGCTTCCTGTGAGTCCGCACAGCCCCACTGAAAGCTCTGCCTGTGGAGAGCTCCTCTTCTGCCTCTGTCTGCAGTGCAGCTCGGGGTTCAAAGTGGACTGTATCAGTTGTAGTGCTGTAAAAGTGAAGTCCAATAAGATCTTCCTTTCAGCTCATAATGCAATAGCATGAAAAATGGTGCTTTTGGTACTTTCGGATTTCATGTTGTTAGTTTAAAAAAAATAATTAGTATCTATACTGAACTATTGTCCTGAGTGTAGGAATAAATTGTGAAATAGATACAACTTGTGGTTATTATGTTGTTGTTCTGTATATGTTCCTTGTTTACCAATTATATCTTACCTCTAGGGTAATCAACTTTAAATATCCACCAATAATCTGCACATCAAAGGGTACTTATCCTAGAAGTACACCCAAGTAATCTATGCACATATACTAGGAGTATGCCAAAGTGTTTACTTAGATTTTAATGTGATGTTCTGTATAATTTTCACACAGATTAGATACTGCAGGAAGTTTGCATGTATTTTCCCCCTAAAAGCTACATTCAGTAATAATGGTAGTATTTATAGCAGTTGTGGTGAATTAGAAAACTGATTGGGTGAACTACTTGATTGCTGCTCATTTAGCAGTTACACTCCTGCCAAAGCTCTTGGTAAAATTTTGCACAGAGGTTTGCATGTTGAAATATGCCTGCACCAGCTGGGAGCATCTGAGGACAATAGGAATTGCCTAGGCAGTACAGAAGTCAAAGTAGTGTTTGCAGCATGGGCAGCTTCAGTCAGCAAGAAATATTATTTGTTTGTAGAAATGACTCGGCAGCCTTGTGTGCTTCAAATTGTCTTATGTTGGTTTTAAGCTTGTGGAAAATTACAATTGTACCACTCCAGCAGGAGCAGACATTTCAGGGACAGAGATACAGTCCCGTGAGTACCTTCTCAATCGTAGAACTCAACATCTTCAAGATCCTGAAGTGTCTACAGATGTTCCTCTTCTGCTAATCTTGTCACACCAGCAGCAGGATGCGTTTTATCTGTTGTCCCAAAGTGTGGCACAGGTCTTGCATGATGAGTTATTTCTCAGTAAGAATTTTTGGCATACAATTCAATATCTGCTAACTTTATGTACCATATGTAAGTGGCCAGGGAGTGCTTTAAGCTCTTGAGTGAAAGAAGCAGCTAAGTCTCCTAATCTTTCTTTCAAGATTAGGTACTTTGGTTTATTTCGGAGACTGGATTTGAAGATTCTCTCCACAAGGAAAAGGCCATTTACATTTTCATTACTGTGACATCCAAGATTGTCTTTGACTCTTCTTGTCCTGCAAGTGTTATGGGATGTTTGGGATATTTTTCAGAACAGTAAAATCAGCAACATAAAAAATTTCACAAGAAAATAAATGTTTGCATATTTTCCTGGAGGGAGTATGGAGCTTATAAGGTATCACAAAGTAGTATTTCAATTATGTAAAACTGATCAGAATTGCATTTATTCTGGCATGCCGACCACAATGTATTGGATTTACTCTTACACACTGAAAATGCGTTACATGTTCCCATATGTTATCTGTAGAAGGAAGAAGGTCCTTTTTTGAATATTAGGGGAATGTTGTTTCTCTCAGTTTTACTAATGTACCAAATAATATATATAATTGATTTATTTTAAGCTGGGTTGACTATTTTTGTAAATAAAAAGCAAAATGGACAAATTAATTGCTGTATCAACACAGTATGTAAACACGTTTAAGCAGACACGTTTATGGTGGGCTTCCATTGCTGCAGTTTTAGTGCAGTCAGTGTGCAGGTGAATCTGATGCTCTTTATTTCTCTTAGTTGTAAAAGCTGGAAAGGAGAAAAAGAGAAAAAAAATAATATCCAATGTTTTGTCCTGTTTTTGTTGTTTTCAAAAGGGATCTTTTAGTTCTACATTACTTTTTTGTCTCCATAGGTGTTGGGAATAGGTTACTGATCACTTCGGTGCTTGAGTGATGGCTTTGCTTACTGAGCTAGATACAGTTCGTGAGTGCTGGTAGTGGAGGTGTCTCTCCTGCTTCTTGCAGAGCCACATGCAGTTTTGTGTTCTTTTCCCCGCCCCAATGCAGGTTAGTGTGCACTGCCCAGAGCCTTGCAGTGCTGGTGTTTGTGGCCTCCCCACAAGGAAAGCTTTGGACAGGTATGGCACCCTGCCCTTGGCTCTGCACCTTTGGTAGGTACACATTCTCACTTGTTGCTGGAGGGCATTGAGCTATGCTAAGAATTGCACTGGAGCTCAGCAGTATCTCTTGAAAAGGCAAGGGAATACATGCTTTGAGTTGATGTCTAGGGTGGTGTCTGCCCAGAAAAAGGACCTCTCCTGTGTGTTTCTTAGGTTGGGAGAAAGGTCATCTTTACCTTGGGTCTGGTGCAGTGTGCATTGCTATGATTTCTCAGGCTCTTACTGTGGCATGTGAACCTAGATGTAGATCCCCTTAGGGTAAAGTGCAATTAATCTCAGTTCCTTATATAAATTATTAATAATACTAGCTGTCTCAAAACTGTGCTGATGCTGGTACTACCCACCACGTGGACAGAGTGTGCATGGTGCCAAACTGCTCATCATAGGTAGCTATCTTGGAAGGTGCAGGAGGTAGTCAGGTGAAGCAGACGCATTTTATGTATTTCACACAAGAAAGGAGTAAGTACTTCTGTTACTGTGTAAACTAATCCCACTAAGCAGAAGGCAGCCCCAAGAGCTGCCAGGGTGCCTACATCTGTACCCAAGAGAAGTCTGATACGAGGAGATAAACTGATGCAGTGTGTCATTCTCCATGGTACTGGCACGAGTTGTTACTTTTTCACGTTATGCCACACTGGCACCAAATTGGGGAGTTTTTGGATTTGAGGTGGTCTGTTGGTTCTGAGAGGAGGGGAAAAAAAAAAAAGTATTTGTTACCATTTAACAAAATTTTCATAAGAAAGAATGTCTAATAATGTCCAGGAATTTGGAACCATGAGGAAGAAAAGGGTGAGAAGTATGTGCCTACTTTTGTTTTTTAGATTATATTTACAGTTTTATGTTATTAATCAAAAGAATACAGCATAGCGCAACTTCTTTTCTGTGTACTGTTAATCCCTAGCCCTGCAGAGGTGGCCAGCTGTCACTGTCACCAAGGCAGATAACGTCCTCAGGAAGCACTGCTGTGAAGTGCTGTACAGATGTCCTCCTTCCCTTTGTCCAACTCAGTAGCAACAGCAAATAATCCTGTTAGTTTCAGCTCAGATGTTGATCACAGGAAGACAGCAAAACACCAAGATCTTTGGTTACAACCAGTGATCCTAGCTCAATATTGCAAGGAACTGGTTGCTTAATGGGTAACTAATTACTTAGTGTTTACTCTGGGAAGGCTATCCAAGCCTATTGTGCAGTTTTAGGATCTGGTTCTTGGTTGAGTAATGAGCAATTTGTAATTCCTACCTATTTTTGGTGTCCAAAGAGAAATGAGAAAAGGCTAAAGATTAAAAATGAAGGGGCCCATTAAAAATTAGCAGATCCTGTCATTTCTTTGGTTTTTAGTAAAAAGCAGTTGTAAAACTTTCTTTTGTCAGTTATTTTTAGGATACTGCTTAATTTATGTGATTCTATTGTAATGGAAAAACAGTGATTAGTGAGTGTGTAGTCTTAAAAAATTGGTGAAAAAAAATGTATTGATAGTTGTTTGACTCTGGATCAATTCAATTGTAAGAATGAAAGTAGAGTGACAATGCACCTTTTGTGTATTTGCCAAATAGCATTGACAATACTAAGTAGGAGATAAAGTGAATACAAGATTAAATTCATGCTTTTGTCCAGAACACTGCAGAAATAGCAGCTGCCAGCTCTTGTTATTAAGTCCTGGATTAGTGAAAAGGCCACGCAATAAAAATTGCAGGAAGGAAAACAGGCATTAAGTTATATTGAGAAAAGAGAGCACTAATGGGTATTACGTGGCATCTCCACGTTATGTTCATGTGGGAATTGAATGGTTGTGGTTGGATTTGGAGGAGTGAAGGGTTATGATAGAGACACAAACTGTCATTTGGGGAAGAAAAATAAAGAAAATAGACATTTAAAAATCCTGTCATAGCTTTCAAAAGAACAATATTGTTACAGTGGTTAATGGATTTTTTTTTTTATATGATGAAGCTATAACAGATTATTTCTGTCAGTTCCTCTATCTATTTGCAGGAACCACAATAAAACTAAAAAACAGGGCCGCATCGTACTTACTGCTATATATATTTAGAGTATTTATCTCGCAGCATTCTTATATGGTTTGGTTGTATTGGGTTTTTTGTGGGCTTTTTTAGTGTGGAAACTTTAATTTTTCTTAGTAATTCCTAAGTTTGTGCTGGATAGCTGCAGGATCTAGTGCTGTCTGTGTTAGTTTGACTCAGTGCTTCTGCTGCCGTCAGTTAATGAGGAGATAATGAGATGAAAACATCCTTTCCCCCAAGAAAAAGGAGCCGTTAATGAACTCCATTGCATTGTATAGCAGATGTAACAGGGAAGTGGTTATGTCAAAACAACTCTGCTGGTTTTCGCTTCCCGAGTGATGCCATTTATGTACACCGTTGATGTGGCTGGCGTGCCTGTGTAGAGATGAATGTGGGTGTGCATGAATATGGGCTGAGGTGTGAATTTTAGTTACTAAACACCTAGGAACGTCATCCCGTTGAAGTCAGGGAGGTTGGCTCCATGTACAAACCCAGTAATTTTATATGCAGCTCCATTTTGACATAAACCAGGCTTTTTGATGCCATGGTTGCCTTGGTAGGTACTAGGAAGTGGCTGTTTTCCCTGACCAGTGGTGGTTTCACAAAAAAACAGGCTTTTGGTGTGTCCTCAGGGTCCCTGTCTGGCAGTGCCGTTGGTCTCCTCTCCTGGGAGCTGATGTGTCACTCTTGCCCTGGAAACGCCAAGGAAGCAGGAGGCTGTTCTTGCTAGAAAAAACAGCTCCCCCGAATAGGAGTTTGCAGCAAGCCCTGTGCAGGTACTGGGGAGATACCAGCTCTGGAATGTGATAAGCCTGGGTTTTGCCAATTGACGGGGCTGGCAAAAGGACACAGACACCAACTTAATTCTGGACTCTTATTTTACCCTAGTTTAAAATGGGGGAAAAAAAGAAGAACAAACAAGGTACAGATAAGGGTAATGCACCTAGTCATTACTGCAAAAGAGAAGCATAGTGAGTAAGAAAGATTCATCACCAATTGCCCAAATACCGATAATCATCCACATCCCATACATCAGCTGGGGAGCCCCATCACAGCAAAGGATTTGGAGAGTCTTTCCCCAGCAATTGGGAAGTCCTACACAATGTGTCCACTTGTAGGCGAGGTCTCCATCTTTGCTGCGAGAGGGTCCTGCTTTTTTACCATCTAACAAACGCATTACACAGACAGAACGGCCTGGGAACATCTGTTGGGTTGGCTTCACTTCACTCGGGCACATCCCACATCTGGCCAGGATCTGAGATATGTCCAAGAAGCTCCTATTTTATTATGCTGCACCTGGCTTTGGATTGTAGGAGAAAGTCTCATGGTCTTATTTCATGCTGTTGTGATACAGGTTAG
>NW_010315497.1:9710-16614 GCF_000700745.2 Antrostomus carolinensis
AGTACAGGTTGGGAAGTTCTCTCAAAAGTCAACTTTAAATTAAGACTTATAATCAAAGCCTTTGTATATCAGCCTGTTGCTTGTTCTGATTCAGTGGGGTAACTGAGCTGCATGGCCCCAGGTCCTGAGGAAGGCTGTTGTTAGTGCTGGACTGGTCATAGGCATGTAGGTTGGCATCTCTCTGTTCCCAATAGACTCTCAGCTTTCTGCCTCCTGTTTTTTTTTTTTTTTTTTTTTTTCCCTACCTGATTTGTGAAATCCAGTATCCAAACATTTTCAATTTTATCTTAATGTCACATATTAAAAAAGCTGTGTTATTTATTGTATGTGAAGGCTGTGTGTGCCCTTTTCCTTATAACCAGTTCTGCATTCTCCAAGTCTATCATCTTGTCACTTGAGCTGAGGGATACATTTGGATACAGCAGGTTAACTGTCAATATCGTGCCCAATAATTACCTAGTGGCAGGTCAACTTAAAGGAAGAGTTTTTGAGGGCGAAGGCTTGAAATTTCCTGGGTATATTGTATTTTAGAGACCAAAGAGATTCCACTGTGTGTTGGGTTTGTGTGTGGGGGTGGAAAAGCCGGGTTTTTTTGGTAGTGGGGGAAGGGCAACATTGTGAGAGTGAGGGGCTCCCCTGGCTCCAAGGTGGAGACTCCCCAGCCCAGGCTGGGCCAGTGAGCACTAGAGAAACGCCTCTGCCAGTCCATATTGGTGAGGGGAAGGGCTGTCCTGAAAAGAAGAAAGTGTGGTACATGGAGGAGAAACAGTTGACCAAACAAAAGATGACCATCAGCCTAAACAAAGGCCAGACAGACAGAGAGAGAGCTTCATTGCCAGAAGGAAGGACAAAAAGACCCATAACCAGTTCAACCACATGGAGCAGGAGAAGACAAAAGGAAGTCCCCTTGCAGCCAATGGAAATTCAGTGGCAGAGCAGGAACCCACAGGTAGACCATGGAGGGCCCCACCCTGGAGCAGAGAAGCTGAGCCTGGAGCAGAGAAGGTGAACCTGAGGGCAAGCATTAACTCCACATATTTGCCACCTAATAAAATCTCATAAGGGAGAGAAGACATATTAAATACTACTAGCCTGATTTTTTTTTTATGATTTTTTTTTGCAAGCAGTTATTCTGTTTGCGAGAAGGGTATTGGTTATGGTAGGTAGAGGAACATAGAATTTTTTATGATTGACTGCACTGACTGAACCCAAATGCCCTGTCCCCTGTGCTGCTGGGGGGGGAAAAGGTAGAGAAATGGCGACCAAAGTGATTTGAGCCCGGGAAGAAGGGAGGGGCTGGGGAAGGTGTTGTAAGATGTGGTTGTTATGTCTACTTAGATGGTTTGCAATGAATTAAATGGATTTTTCTTCCCCAAGTTTGAGTCTGTGTTTTTTCTGAGTTTTTTTCCTGTGACCATAACTGGTGAGTGAGCCCTCCCTGTCCTTCATTGCTAATCCTGTGCCCCTTTGTTGTTTCTCCCATCCCATCACACTGGGAGAGTGAGTGCAGGACCACATGGTCTCACTGTGGGTCAAACCACCACACACTGAAAGCTCTGTGCTCCTGAAACAAGACATTAATTACTTCTGTAATCCAGATTTTCTGAGATGAAGTCTAGTGTTGGAATGTCAGTGTTTTTGTGGAGGCCTTTCCTCTGTAAATGTATTTCCATAGGGAGAGGGTATAATGAAAAATAACTACATGTATATGTGAAGTATAGGTAACTTCTGAAAGCTACTCAAAATTGTTTATGTAAAAGTGTTAAACAGAAACTGTGCTTGCTTTATACTACTGAATATTTTGGCTCTTATCCACTCAAGGATTTAAGCAGGGACAGCTTAATTTTACGCATGTAAGCTCTGTTCAGATCCTATTAGCTCTGTAGTACTGCAGATGCCAAGACATTTTGCTGTGCTTGGGCCAACAAGTTTGGAGACTCAGGTCAACAGTACAAATACCATGCTAGGGAAGACCACAGGAACCGGTTCATATAAATCACAAATTAATAGTAGAGGTTAACAGTGTTTAATGTTATGCAATACTCTGAACTGAAATGTCTGTAAATGCTTTGAAACAGCTTGCTGCTTAGCTGTAAGAGTGTCCATAGCATCCTCAGGTGGGTGGGTTTCTGCTTGTTTGCTTTTTTCCTTATGGCAATCTAGCAGCGTCTTGAAGAAAAAAAACACTGATCTTAACTAGAAAGGAAACAGTTAGTATAGAAGTCATTGACCCCAAACTACAAAGTGAAAAGACTACAGGGAGCTTCCTTTGGATTTAACTTTCTGTATAGCTCTTGTTAAACTTGATGTATGGTCAATACTGTGAACACTGATGGAGCAAAATGGTGACTTTTAACCATAAACCAGTATCCACTTTTAGAAAATTTGTACCATTGTGTTTTAAAATGTATATACTGTGTTTATCACATACAGGCCAATCTAAAAGCTGCCACTGGCTACATACATACTAAGGAAAGATGTAACTGTTCTGTAGCAGTTTGGAGCCGCTTGGTGCATGTGGATGTTCAGCTTCCAAAATGTTTATGGAGCTGTTGTAGGGAGTTTAAAATAAGTACTTTATTTGTATACTTTTTCTAATATGCTCTAAAGGGCCGATGTTTTAACTAACAGATTTTCAGCTTTATTTCTATACTTGTTTTGAAAAATAAACTGTCTTTCAGGAGGCAGCGGTTCCCAGAAGGGTACTGGATAAACTACGTGAATAACCTATCTACTGTTGTTCTTTCAGCCCACATTCAAAGGACCTGCTACTGAATTTTACAGGAGCAGTATTTCCACATGGGACTTTTGTGCCATCAGAACCTGAATGATGGTTAAAATAAGTGAGGTTCTTTATTATGCCCATATGAAGAGACATGTATGTTAGGTTGATGGAGAGGAATTACAATTGCAGCAAAACATATGGAATGGTGTGAGTGGCTTTCTACCAACCAGTTCAAATACAGGGAGCAAATCCTTATGCTTATTATATAAAACAAAACAGCAACAAAAAACCCCACTAAAAAACCACACATGAGCAACAATGCTAGCATGGGCATTAGCAATGTGTTTTGGCTGCCAGCATGCATCAGACAGCTTTTGCTGGCATGCCAGATACCCATGATGGGGACAGTGTGTAAATGTCACTTTGAAGCACATAACCAAAATAAACCTTACTATTCTTTAAACTTGGAACAGCTAAATAAATTTTTATATTTGTTTCATGAGAAGTCTGCCAAAAAACCCTCAAAGGCAGCTGTGTCCAGTAGCACACAAAAGTAATCTACAGAAAGAGGTTTATTTACTTAAAATTTACTTCAGAGTAAATTTAATGTGACTTTTTACGAAATCATACTCATTTTTATGTAGCCCACCCCTTTGGAAAGTATTTTTTCGGAGAGAAGTAGCTTCCAAGCCTGACAACATTCAAAAAGCATTTGGCCAAGGCCCTCAGACACGTGGTCTGAATCTTGGGATTGTCCTGTAAAGGGACAGTAGTTGGACTCGATGATCCTTGTGGGTCCCTTCCAACTCACAACAGTCTATGGTTCTATGATTCCCTTCCTACAGAGGTCACTGCCAGCAAAATGTCAATTTTGGGAAAAGGAAGCAGGAATTGAATGAATTTTTAAGTGGAAATGAATAGTGTTTTAGAACCATCCAATGAAGTCTTAAGTCCTCTGTGCCTTTTGATGAAGGTTAAGCTGATAAATGCAGATGGAAGGACTTCAGTATTAAGGTTGAATGATGAAATTGATTCCTTTCTTCATTGTTCTCCAAAGATGTCTGACTTGCTGCTGTCCACAAAGTCTTAAATATGCCACTGATTATACCTGGCCTCTCTAGACCTTACTGGCCTCAGCTTTGTTCTGTTGCTGTGAAACACAGTTCCCAAAGGTGATGAGTTTTGTACACAGCCTGATTGTATTATCTTGCTTGAACTTTGTTCTAAAAGTTCTTTTAAGGAATATAGAGGTTGAAGACTCACCATCCTGTATTTCTGTACCAAAATTCCTAATTTTTATTAGCTCCCTCCCTGCCTGGTCATGTTTATTGTCATAGTTTATAGGAGTCATCTGGTGTATATCTGCTGAGGTCCTCTGCTGAAAACTAAAATGGAGTTCACCTGTTAGCTTCATTTATCTCAATCTAAGCACTGAACTTGTGCTTCCTTATATTAGGTTTCCTGGGATCCTTCCTTAGAAGAAGGCAGAGGCTGGCTTAGGGCAGAACCTCATGAGTGCTGTGTCAGGGGGAGGAATATCCAGGTTATTTAGCATTAGCTGTTTGGTTATACCTGATAGTGCAGTTTTCTGTTGCTACTCACCCTTTATGGCTCTGAACACCACCTTCTTGTGACTGTGGTCGTTCCTACTGATAGAGGTAAAACTACAGTGCAAATAATTGTAGGGCCAAATTCTGCTGTGATTGAGATGAAAATGGGATTTTAGTGCAGTGGAGAGTTTTCCTGAGGAAGGTAAAGTGGCTGCCCTGCCTTGTTCCGATGGCTGGTGCTTAAATGGCCACAAGTGTGTTTGGCAAAAAGGGCTGGTTTGTTTTTTGGGGGAAGGGTGAAAACCACTGGAGCAAGTGAAAACAAGTGAGCTGAAGGCTGCCTTGGGGATCTGGTGGTGTGAGTATGGGTGACAGACATGACAGCTGCTGAGCTCCTCTCCTGGCTTTTGAAAATGATTAAAAATTCCTAAGCAGCAGTTATTTCCTTGGGCTCTGCTCATTTTTGGCTAAGTGCACCCTGACTGTTGCTCTGCAGTTGAGTTTCCGATCTGGTCAGGTCCTGGCACTGTAACTGCAGCGTGCTGCTGGGGAAGAGCTGCCTGCGGTTACCTGTGAGCTCATCAGCGCCAGTCTCCATCAGAGAGAGTTGCTTCATCATGCTGTTCAAGAGTATTTTGGGAGGAGATGGGCTGCTTGGGTTTTTTTTTTTGCTTTCCCCCTTCCCAGAAGTTCAACCTACAGCAAATCCACTTTGATTAGGGCTTAAACTGTAAAGCCACTTGTGCTGCTGTACGGTTTTCCCTTTCCAGAATCAGAAGACCACAAGATAACTCATGCAGCTTAATAGAACTGCTGCAGTGCTCTGGTCCATCGTGTTTAGGTGGCTGGTTTTGGATGATGTTGTTTAAACCTGCGAAGTAATTTAAAACTTCCTGCTGTGTTTGTTCATTTTGCTTTGGTTTGAATACTACTTTCTGGTCAGGTTTGACCTCCAGATGGGATTTAAATGCTGGGGTTTAAAACTGTTCATGGAGCCTGCACCAAAGTGTTACTCTTTTAGTAGAAAATTAAAACTCTGTGCATTTTAAATTGCATAGTAATTAAACAAACAAAAAAAAAAAAAAGGCACTGCAATGGAGATACTGCATTTGATTTTACTACACAAATTTCCCATATATGTGATTGCAGGTTATGTTGATGTTAGATGAGACTAAAAATGGAAAAAAAAAAAAAAAAAGGTCTGTACTTAGAGTGAAATGTTACCTTAAAGAACGCTCATAGTTTCTGGGACGGAATATCTTGTGTATTGAAACTTAGACACTAATTTTCAGTAAAAGCATTTTCAGGTAAAAATATCTGCACCTGTGTTGCAGAATCCTTCTGTTGTTAGCCCTTCTTTACTGCTAATGTAAAATTATATTAATCTATATAAAGTAACAGGCTAGAACTCAATCATCTTAATAAGGTAAAAGTTGCATCTATTGCCTGGGTTGTATTTCAGGTGCTTCTCTGACCTTTTGCCAATGTAATGCACTGACTCATTTCGGTCTTCAGAATGTCTGCTCTGACATTTTCCCATCATCTGGTTTCCTATTAGCCCAACGAAAGCTGTGTTAAACCTGTGCTGCCTGCCACGGTTTCTAATGTTTGCTAACCTGAGTGTGATTGATGTCGCTGTCACTTTCTGTCTCTAATGGCCATAGTATACTATTTCCGGTAGTATCTTTTTGATAAATAATACACTTAGCCTACTAAAAGAGTTTAAAATTAAATTATTGAATTCTAGCAGTTTTATTTTTGTCCAAAAAAGTCATACTGTGTCAGGTTCTTACATCCTTCAGTACTTTATAAGTCTATAGGACAGCTGTGGAATAAAATGATTTTTAATGAGAAGTGATGACAGAATCTGGCAAAGAAATAATGGTGAGTTAATCAGCAAAGCTCTGCATTTTTTTAATAGTCTTTTCTATGGTGTCTTAGTCAAATGATTTGAAATGGTGATCAGAGCAAGGCAATAATAGTTCTGTATGTAGATACAGCCTTAATTAAATGAAAAAAAAAAAAAAAAAAAGACAACAAAGTATCTCTTTCTTTTGCCCATTCATAGTTGATCATGTTGCAGAACACCTTTACAAAGCAATTATTCATTTGGCAATGAGTGACCCATTCATTCCGGCAATGTTGTGATGTTTTGTTAGAGCTGTGAATCCATTGTCCAGAGTGTGATGTGCTGCTGGGGACTCTTACAAGCACCATTATTTTTTGGGTGTGTAACTAAGGTGATGGCAGCGAAGCCACTGTGTGCTCTAGAAAGACAGCTGGGGAGAAGGCAAGCCAGAAAAGATGCAAAATGAAAAAATACATACCTTGTTTTCCTAACAACTTCAACTGTCAAATCAACAGCTGTCCATTTTAAATGAAGAAATGAGAAAGTCTCTTTTGATACCAGACCCATCATTGATATGGATGGGTTTTTTTCTTTACAAACTTGCGTAGGCAACTCTGAGAAGAATAGTGGCAGATGAGACACATAGATAACATACTACCAAGCTCATTTATACAACTGTAGCATTATGCAGTAGTAAAAACTGCAGCTATAAGCAAGATGTGATCAGACTTTTTTGCTGAAAACAAAAAAAGGGTGAAAAATACCCCTGACTTCCTGCTG
>NW_010315497.1:16625-27933 GCF_000700745.2 Antrostomus carolinensis
CTGAATCTTCTTGCATTTGTGTTAAAGGTGATTTTTGCCATCAGCTTTCTATAGGTAAAAGGGTATAGCATCTGACATGCTTCTCTCTCATGCCAGCAGTTTGAGAGCAAATGAAAACTGGTCAGTACTTTACCGGAGTTGAGAAAAATGGCATACATGTGCTAAGCCATCGGTAGTTAATTAATAAATTAATCTGTGGCTCAGTTAAATGTATATTAGCTGAAGGAAAGATAGACCTCTTGTAGTCTTAAAAGATTTCTTGGATGTTCCAGTGAAATAAAGATTGTGTTTGCATTTCAAAGAGTATTATTGCAAGAAGCCCCTGAGATATAGAAAAGAGTTGGCTTACTGGGTAGGAAGTACTGAGATCTTGGCTCCAAGTGGTAATACTGGGTGGGGCTGGACTTCTGCAAGAGCGATGTGTTGGGTGTAGGGTGTATGTTGGACCACAGGGAATGGAAGGGACCATAGCCATTTACTGTCGTGCTGCTTTTATTGGGCAAGCATGAAAAATGATTATTTGCTGTATAAAAGCAAAAGCTGAGTGTTGTACTCAAAACCACTGGAACCACTTCTGCTCATAGAGCTTGCAAATGTGGAATGCGATGGGTGGGATGCAATTTGTTCTACCCCAAGGAGAGTGTCTGCCATGGGATTTCCAGTGGGAAGAATGAAGCCTTAAAGGGAGAAGCCTCAGAGCAGTCCTGTAATGAGAGTCATCTCTGGTAACTCAGCAGTGCCGGGGAGGAGGCCATTGTGTTTTGAAAACTCCTTTGGTGGCAGAGACTGAAGGAGAAGCCCAAGGTGTCACCCACCTCTTGGGTTTCTGCTTCAGTTACACTTAGGTGATTCAACGAGGGGGGTGCTGATCCATCTGTTCTTCTGCAGTCCTTGATTTATGCTGTTCCTTTAATATCACTGGGGTCTTTGGCAGTAGAACAGCATGACTCCATGCATATTCATAACAACATTAATTTATCAAGTGACAATGAGGCAGATAGCTCTTGGAGGAAGGTTGTGTAGCGGCCATGCATCTGTCCATTGCCACTAATGCCGTCCTGCTAGAAAATAAGATGCCAAGGAAGCCTGCTAAATGTCTTTGGATTGATGACTAATGCTTATGCTCAGTGTCCTGGCCATGCATCATATGTGTTCTGCATATTTGGCTGTACCTTTCCCCTTTGGATTTGTTGTTCATGAAAGCTATACATGTGACAAATACAGTAGCTTGTGGAAGCTGAACTAAGCAAATACTGGTGCAGTTCTATCCACAAAAAACTTCCAATCTGAGCTAAGAATCTAAGTTGTGATGGGGAAACTGGTGGTGGTAAGATGGCCTTGTTACCTACTTCAAAAATGTATTTAGAACTAATTTGGCTGTCACAGATTACTTTTTGTGATTAAAAAATGGTGTTAGAAGTAAGGATGTGAATGAGAAGCAGCATGGAGGCTCGGTAGAATATGGCAGTGGTCTCTGTAGAGAATAGGGAGTGTGAGATGAAGTTGAACCTGGAGAACATCAGCGTTCTTGGTCAAAGGGATGGGGCATTTGTTATGTGCGCTGAGCTTAAACCAGGACGTAGCTGATGTACAGAGTTGCTTTTGCAATGAGCCCGAAGTGTTGTTCTACAGTCACAGGTCTGTGCTGTGTTTCAGCATGTGATGAGGTGGTGGCATCACACCCTTCTGCCTTTGTTTGGTTAGGTTGCTGTGGACTGCTGCGGCTTTTTTTTTTTCCTTATGATATTTGGGTGAAGCACACCGTGCTCCTGCTACTGCGTTTTTTCCCTAATCGGTTTATGATGATTCAAAAAAAGTGGTTCCCATATTGATGCTTGTTTGTTTATTCTGTTTTTTCTGCTTATTCCTTACTCTCTATTCAGCCATCTCACAGTAATTGGGACTGAGAAGAATGTGTTTGTCTTTCCAGTTTCTTTTTTTATTTTCAGTACTCAGGCAGATTTCTCCCAAAAAGTTTGATAGTCTTCTGTGTGGTGGAATACTGTCACGATATTAAGTCTGTATTTTAAAAAATGTAACTTCTACTTCTGTCCTTTGGAAAATTGTTTCTGCTCTATCTTCTGGAGATTTGTTACACGTTTCTACCTGCTGCTGTTTGATATGTTGGTAAAACCTAATGAGGAAAATCTGCCCTTCAGCAACTCTTTTGCCTTAATACTGCTTTACAAAATCACTATTTGTGTTGCTATCTTTAAACAAAGACATACCATTTTATTTCTTATAAGCCTTGATGGGTGTTTTTCAACACTTGTTCTAATTTTGGTGTTCATCGATATTCAGCTTATTCCTATTCAGTGTTCTCACTTCTCTTGCTGGTGCTTCACTACTGTAAATCATCACCTGTTTTCCTTCTGTCACTTGCCCAAAGTGAATGGATTTTTCTTTTTATGTCTGGGACTTGAATTTTTTCCTGGAATAGACTGCAAGCCATAAAGCACACTTTTTTTCTTGTCACTTGCTCACCATCTGAAGAGAAGCGATATACAAAATGTGTGCAAAGGTTTGACCCTGATAAAAATAAACTTTCTGCAGATGTTTTCAAACCTAGTGTATGTCTTTAACTTTCACTTATGGATCCTGTGATCTTAGCTGCTTTTAGAAAATCTTGCATATGTTTTAAGAATTTCCTACATATACCCGTGTCTCTTTTGGTTTCCACAGATCTGCTCCGGTGAAAAGCTGTGGTGCATCGGCAGTGATCCTGCCAAACCTGGGTGGTGGGTGCGAGGTTGCAAACATTATGTCCTCATTTCATGGTCCTCATTTGGAGATGCATGTTAGTGTTAATTACAGTACTGAGGCTCAGGGGTTTTTTACCCTTTGGTGCAAAACCGTAAGATTACTTTTATTTTCTTCCCCTCAGGGCATCTTCTGGTTTGCTCTTTATTGCCTTTTCTTTGTACAAATGAGTGAATATTCTCCTCTGCCCACATGGTTGGCACCTGGAGTTATGCTCAGGGACTAGATGAAATCATTACTATTTGAATTACAGAGTTCAGATCTTCTTTGAAGCGAAGCTGCAATCACAATTTTGGTTTTTGGAGTGAGCATTTAACTTTCGCTTCCTATGATACTGACTAACTGATGCTTTCTTTATGTGATGTAGCTCCCAGACCTAGACAGGAGTCAAGGTAAGGGAGAAATGAATGATTTCTGTTCTCTAAATTAAAAACAAGAAAGAACTCACTCCAGCAAGGCTCATTTCTTTACATAATTCTGTAATAACAGTTTTATCTCTAATTGTTTGCAGTTTGTTTCATCTCCCCCCCTCTCCCCCCCATCTGGCAGTGTGTCAATGTGTATTCATAAATGATGCCTTTATGAAACAAAATGGTGACTGTCAAAGTGAAAGCCTGAAAAGCGTATCACTGAGCTGATGAATGGTGGGAACCCAGATTCAACAAAGACAACAGGATCTCTGTGTGCAGGTCTGAGGTTTCAGCCCCCAGTTTTCCTCCTCAGAGAGACCCAGGCTCTGAGCACTCTAAAAAAGTCCATCAGTTTGAGGTGCAGAACCATCTACATGGGTGGGGTGAGGCGAATTGTCCTCTCACCTGCTTGGTTAATACTGAGACAGGTCAGTCCAAACTGTAGCTATGTGTATGTATTGGGAAATAATTTTACTAGTATGTGTTCTGGGCCTCTGTGTTTATATGGCTGTATATTGGATTTCTTTTCTTGAAAATAAAACTGGTTGTAGTTCCCCATTTCAAAAGACTGCTTTGTCTTCACAAGCTTTGTCTTTGCAAGAGAGGATGAAGAGTTGGAAGGATTGTCAGAAAAGTTAGGCTCTGAAATATTAAAATTAAGCTTTTATCTTAAACTCCTTAATGTAAACAACATTCTAGGTAGTGGTGTGGATTTTTCCCAGTTATGATATTAGGTGTATTTAAAGGGATACTGACGTGCTCTGGTGCCTGTACCTTCTTACTCTAAAGAACTCCAGCTGGAATTTTTTCAGTAATTTAAACCCAAAATGTAGTTTTGAATATTCTGAAGTGGCAATAAAAACCAAGGCTTCGTTCTGCGTTGCAGACATAATTCTGGAGGTTAAAATTTCAACTGTTTGAAGCAGAGATGAAATGAAGCAACAAACAGCAGAGCTAACAAATTAAACATAACAAAGCAAACAAATTAAAACCATGATAACTAATGAAAGGGTATGTGGAAATCATTGTATTATCACCACATGGGAAGTAGTTTATCTTCTTTAAATATAGTCCCTAAATTTGCATCTGCTTTTAATTTGATAATTAGCATGCTACATTAAATGGAATACATTAACTTGGTTTTGGTTTGGGCTTTTGTTTGTTTTTTAATCTTTAAACTAGTATTTTCATTCCTTTTTAAATCACAAGTTTAAGTAAGGAGATCTCTTTGTATGGATAGGATATATTTGGAGTAGTCTGAAGTTAGTAACAAAGCAGTACCTGACCTGTCCTATTCATGAGCTTTTTTTGATCCTGTCGCTGCCTAGTGCTGTGGGAAGCTGGATGGTGTTCACCCACCCTGCAGCCAGCGCTCGGAAGCCTGGAAAGCCATGGCGAGCCAAGGACAGCAGCTGGTGAAGTATCCCAGGCTGCTAATACTTGCTGTGATGGAGGATTACAGACTGGCTCAGTCCCAAGAGTTTTGATTTCCTAAACTTGTCCCAGAAACCAGAACCGTGACAGAAGAATACGGTAGTGGGCATGGTGCAATTGGAGAATTTGACACCTTTCTTTCTTCTGCTGCACAAAATACAAGTTTTCCTTGAGAAATCCCTACATTGGGAAGTTTGGGATCAGTGTTGAAAGAAATTGTCTGGAGCAGCTTTTGATGTAAATTTGATTTTTTTAGTAAGAAGGTTTTTGTTTGTTTGTTTGTTGGGTTTTTTTTTTGTTAGGAGAAAAAAGGATCCCCTTTGTATACATTGAAATAACTATTATTCCAGACAAGAGTTTGGAAACAGATTTTCTTTTTTTCATTTGAGTGCTAATTTATCTGGCCCAGAATCATGTTGGGTGGCTGAAGTATGTTATCGTAACTTTCATAGACTTATTGCATTTGTTTCTCTTTTGCCTAGTAAGGCTGATGTTGAAAGCACTGCTATTTTTTTTTTTCTTTTTAACATAGCAGGATGGGCAAAATATTTTTGGAACATATGAAGCAGTCTGAAACTTCATCCATCTCTTTCATCTGAAACTTTTCCTTCCAGCTAGCAGTTTTCTTAGTGTTTCCCACATGTACTTCATCTCCTGCCTCTTTGCATTGAGCAGTTGCCTCACTGAGGAGACCAACTCACAAGAGTGAATTCCTGTGGGGTAACAAGTTTGCATGTGCTGTTTGCTTAGAGTTAAGTCATCTGTTTGCTCCTGATGCTGGTGATTAAACTGTTGGGCAAAGCTGTGAAGCATACACGTTTCTGGTTATCTCCTGGTGTGGGTCCATGACGGAGCAATTTGGGAAATGCTGGATGGGAAGAAAGTGTATTTAACGTTCAGCTGCATGTGAACCCTGATTGAGCTAAGCCACCACTACATTGCACAAGTCCATTACTGAACCTCACTGAATGGTGTCTGGCATTCCATGCGGATGGGTCTACTTTGGTTTCCTTTTGTTTCATGTAGCAAGCAGGCCTGAAAGCAAGGACTGTTAATCACTAATGAATAATTAAGGTTATTCATTGTTAAAAATGAATTAAGGTTATTGTTAACTAAGGTTATTCACTGTTAAAAATAACAGTGCTTTGGAGTAATTGTTTTTTAAAGAAACCTCTTGAGTCTTGGTACCTCTGAGGGTGGCAGAGGTCTTCCTAGGACTCTTCTCCTATTTGAAGCCAAGGAGATTTTGTGTAGATGAATTGTACTAACCATTGCGCTGGAAACAAAAATTGGTAAATTAAGTCAGTATTTAGGTTCTAGAGACAATTTGTACCTGGATTTATGATACGCAATTGAAGAGCTCCATACCTTTTCAGAAAGGAAGAACAAAGAAGTTGATACAAGTCCGTCTATTTAAGTAATACATTAGGGCTGAATTAGGGATGGCAACAAAGCGATAATTTCCATTAGTGTCATTAGTAGTAGTAATTTGTCTGTGTAAACTTAGCACTTCACCCAATAGCTGCAGCTGCTTTGAGTTAGCAAGTATTTTTAAAATAATGAAATTTCAGTTTCTCTGAGATGTCTTTAAGAAGCAACTCTTGTATCAAAAGATTAAACATAAAATGGTAAACAAAGAAAAGCAAAGACAAAATTAACTAAAATTGAAAAAAGGACCCTTGATTTTAAAAATTTTTATTTTATATTTAATATTTACCCTGACATTTTAAATTACTCTAAAAGGAATTTGTGCTGCAGCTACAATTCTTCAGCATTTGAAAAGTGAAGGTCAATGTGGGAACTATGAAGACAGCCTACAGAAAGAGTTACTCTGTCAGACTACATCTGCATACAGCCAAATCAATAGTATGTCCTATATTCAGAGGGGAAAGAAGTTCCTTAATAAACAACCATGAATAAAAACTGTAGAGTTGGAAGCTCCTCTTTGATCCAAATCAAATTACACGACATCTGTGTTCTCATTTGAAGATAATAATAGCAGTCAGCCAGACTGCATATGGGTGCTAATAAGTGCCCTAGAAATCATGCCTTACCAAACTTGTTGAGGCTGAGGAAGGAGCTGGTTAATAAAGAAGGTTTTTTTGATATGCGAGCTGCTTAAGGTGGTGTTAATTTTCAAAATGTGGTATTTTCAGTCTTTGTTGGTTTTAGTAATGATATCTCAAAATACAGTATACCATGAGAACTTCTTTGATTGTTGTCTTCCATCTTTTTCAGAGAAAAAGCGGGAAAAAATGGTCTGTTTGAACAGCAGCAAGCTATATGAGTTCATAGAAGTGGTTAAAATGACCTGAAGCCTCGAGTGAGTCAACTAAAAATAGTAAAACTGATGTATTCTTTTTCTTGAAACCATGTGCTCTTTTATCACAGGCAGTTATCTCAGTTTAAGACTGGAAGGCTCTTTGGGAGTTCATCATCATTTGTCTCCCTATCTGGAAGCAGGAGCAAGTAGTCTGACAGACGTTTGCCTAAATTTGCTTTTACAGAATTGATTCGCAAGCTCCCCAGGTGCCGTGTACTGGGACTGTGGTGGCCTGTGCACAGGAAGTTTTTCCTGAACTCCAGCCTCAATAATCTCTGCTGAAAATGGAGCCTGTTCCTGCCTGTTCTTTCTCAAAAGAATCGGGAATGGGGCTGATTTTTCTCCTCTTTGTAATAACCTTTATGTAGTTGAAGACTTAAATGGCATAATTACTGTGAGGTTTTTTAAGAAGAAACAAACTCTGTTCTTTTGTGTCTTTTTACTATGCTCTTTAATTATTTTCTTGTTGTTTTCCTCTGAACTTTTTCAATTAATCCCTGTTGTCTTTGATAATGTAGTGACATGATCTGAATGCGTATTGTAGATTAGAGGTTGTGAGTATAAAATGGAGATTGTACTTCTGCTTGCTGTGTGCAATGATCCTGCTGGTATGTGCCCAGAGTGAGATGCTTCTTTCTGCAGCAGTTTTACTTTGTGATACACACACTGAATTTGCTGCTTATAGAAAGTCCTGATTCTCTTTGTGTAGCATTGTCTCCTTGCCATGGAGTCCTCAGTATGTGTTTTTGCTTGATTTAACTTCTGGCTAGATTATTGGCTTGTTTAGAGAAGATTTTTGGACTTTTCTTCCAGTTTCCCAAGATAGTTTTGAATTTTGAGCTTGTTCTCCAGAGTTATTTTTACCCTTTCCATCATCATCATCTATATATTTTTGTAAGTCTCCAATTCATCTTCTAAATCATTAGTGAAGAAATTAAAGAACACAGGACATATTTCTTCAGAACTGTACTTAAATTGTCCTTAAGGTTGAAAGAGAACGTTCTAAAAACTACTCTTAAGCCTTTTTACCTAATTGCGAAACTTAGTTCACTTTTTCTAAAGAAAATGTACATCCCTGGTAGAAGCTTTAGTGAAGACATTTCATATTTATGCACCAATCTAGTTACTCTGTCAGAGATGGAAATTAGGTTGGTTTGACATGATTTGTACTTGACAAATTCATGCTGGCTGTTTGCTATCCATTTATTATCCCCTAGGTGCCCGTAAATTGATTAATAATATGTTCTGGTATCTTTCTGGGTAGCAAAGTTAAGCTTACTGATCTCTAATTCCTGGAGTCCTTCTTCCTCCTATT
This sequence comes from Antrostomus carolinensis, assembly GCF_000700745.2. NCBI lineage: Eukaryota > Metazoa > Chordata > Aves > Caprimulgiformes > Caprimulgidae > Antrostomus > Antrostomus carolinensis. The sequence goes on from NW_010315497.1 coordinate 24,868, forward strand.
TTTAAGATTGTCCTAGATTTGTCCTTCTCTAGTCCTTAGGGGCATCCTGAGCCTGCCATCAGTTTGGAGTTTGTTTCTGCTAGTTCCTAAGATAATTAAAAGTAATTTTTACCTAGCCCCACTGATTTGAATAATTCTTAATGAACTTAATATTGTATAGCTGGTTTTTCCACCCACACACATTTGGGACTTGAGCTTCTAAACTGTGGTTAGGTGGCCTAATTATCTGGTCATATCTAATATTTGTGAAGAATGACACTGAAAAGATGTGAGCATTTCAGACTCACATGCAGGGTTATTTATCTTCCCCGTTAAGCAGCCATTAGTATTTTCCTTTGTCTATACTTCTACAGTACTTAAGATACTGTCATTTTGCATTTTACATCCTATGCTACTTGTAATTTATTTTGTACCTTATACTTTAGGTTGTATGCCTTCATGCTTGTACTGTTTTCTTCTGCCATCAGTGGGCAGAATGCCCCAGAAGGAGCTGTCCTGCTTTTTCCTGCCCTGCCACCGATTTCCATGCTCCTTCTTCAGGTTGACTTTCAATTGTTCATATAACAAGACTAACCAAATTGGTTTAGTCTTTTGGTGAGTTTTTTGGCAGATTATTTTTCCATCACATTGATAAGCTGATTAATTCATCCTTCCGAGCTGCATGATCACTAGATCCAACACAGGAAGGGAGCAGGAACTGATGGTGTGTAGTGGAGGGAAGAACAGATGGCCCTGTTTGGTGGCAGCCCCCACTTAGATTGAATGTGCCATGAGAATGCATCAAGTCATTTGCTGTTGTATTTTGGTCTTGTTTTCTTTAAAGGGGAATTATTTTTAGGTCCTTATGAAGCTGCCCCAGAGTTCATACTGGGATTCCTTTCTTGAACTGGAGTTGCTTGGCTTCTACTTTGTGCAGTCCCCCCCAAGGAATGGCCAACGTTTCTGTGTTCCTTTATTCCTCAGCTTGTTTCCAGTATCCACAGAGTTTTCCAAAGTGTAGAGTCAGTTTTCAACCACTGAAGCTTTATAACAGGTAAAAATTGTTTCTCTTCTCATACACTTACAATGTAATAAGATAATGAGGAGGACAGAGAGGATCCTGACTGGTGGTAAGGAGGCATGGAGTGAAAAAATACTGGGCCATGTGAAACTACTGTTGGCTTTCTTCACAGTTTGCAACTTTTTGAAGATATTCAGAGGAGTTATCAGGAGTTCACAGCTGATGTACAGCAAAGATGTGGTGAATAGTCCTTTTTCGGTCCAGTCCTATTAATCTTTTTAATTAATATCTTTCCTAGTGGAATATGCTTGCTGGGTTTTTGAATGTTGAGCATTTAGGAAGGAGGAGATAAAAATGGTTTCAAAATGTGGCTTACTTTTCAGAAGGATTTTCACTAGTTAAGAGTAGCCTGAAATAAATGGGATGTAATTAAAGAGGGATACATGCAGTGTACTGAACTTGGCAAACATAGTCCACATTAATGTACTTGGTGAATGGCTGCTAGGCATCAGTTTTAGATAAAAACTTTTTGAGATACAGTGAATGAAACCTAATGCAAGTCAGTGGTAAAGCTTTTGCCAAACTGTCAGCAAAAAGTATTGGAAATCTAGAAAATCTTTGGATTTGGATGTGTATACTGATGGGCGGGTTGCGGGGGGGGAGGGGGAGAAAGGTTAGATAGGAAGGTAGATCTCTGAATTATTTTGGCCAAGAAAGAAATAGTGGGGGGAAGAGTAGATGTTCAGTTGCAAGGGGGAAAGAAGAAAAGTATTCTGAGAGTAGGCAGAGTTAAACATGGAAATAAGCGATCATAACTGTGAGATCTTGGTGTTTTCAAATAGCACGTTGGACAAATATTTGTCAGGAGTGGGGAGTGTTTTTTTGGATACAGCTTATCCTACTTTTAAATAGCAGAAATAGATACCTGAAGGTACCTTGTAGCTCTGCAGTTCTCCTGGTTTTATTCTGTTGCTGTTAATTTCCCCATTCTATTTTGGTAAACCTCTGTTGATTCAGATGACTTTTGCTTTTAATTCAAATAACTAACTTTTATTTTTAGAATTATATTAGTTCCTCCTTAGTTAAAATTAGGTGTGAAGGAGGGGGTCTCTTCGGGACTCCTGCAGCCTGTTGGGGTGCAGCACTGTCCCCATTGTGCTCTCAGATTCAGTGCCTTGGCCTGAGCCTTTTATGTTGCTTTTTAAAAGCTGTTTACAACCGTAATTACTGCCAGGTCCTGCCTAAATGATAATTCTGTTATGTTTTTCTGCTACAAACCGAATGTGCCGTCTTCATGACACCTGGCAGCACGTTGCTGCCTGTGCTTTTTAAATAAGCTGAGCCCACCTATGGTACAGTTGTACTCCCTTGTCCCATTGTTCTTATTTTTGGCAGTGTTGTCATTTGCATAATAAAATGCCAGATGATGCATGAGATGGCTATTTATTTGTTAGTCTGTTATTTTCATTCATGTCTGATGCACTTTAATGCAGTTTCTCATTTTTTTTTTCCTTTTTCTCATATTCTTGGATTCCATTCTTTTAGGCTACACTTTTTTTTTTTTTTCATTCACCAATAGACTTTCACTGAACGTATAAAATCCAAAAAAGTAAAATAAATCTAGTCAGACTACTCTTATGCATCTTTATACAGAACTAAAGCAAAGTTCAGTATTAAATTTCTGGACCATTATATTACCTGGACAAAAATGCAATGCAAAAAAGAATGCACAGATATGGTGTGGCAAGCTGATGGTCTGAATGATTTTTGATGAGAAGCATAACTGTTTCTTGAATTTATTTATTACATTATAATTTCTGAAACACAATTAAATACACTGGAATGTTCTCTTAGTGCATCCTGATTTTGTGAACAGAAGGGTTTTACACTCTCGATAGCATGTAATCCAGAATTGAAGAAAGAAAGGACAGTCAGAGTTTTGCAAGTCAAATGCTGTATAACAAACTTAAACTGTAGCTCTTAAAACTTTCATTTGTACTGGACCATGTTTCACCTGCATAGAAATCTCTATTTTCCTCAGTCAGCCCTGTCTAAATAGTAGGGAA
>NW_010315497.1:27954-29945 GCF_000700745.2 Antrostomus carolinensis
ATTTATTAGAAAATACATACTTCAAGAGAAGACACTAATGTATACTTTAAGATAAACACATCTGAAGAACGTGATGGGCTGAGTGCCTGTGTTACTGGAAACGTAACCAATAATGGAATTTATTTTCTTGCAAATACGTCATTTATAACATGACAGTGAGTGGTGTGGCAGGCAGACTTTGATGGAGAACTTGCTTCCTGTCACAGACCTGCTGGAATTGATTCACTCCAAAAGGAAACCAAAAATGATGGGACAAGCTTCTCCACCTCTGTCCTGTGTCCACAGATGTAAGGGAGGATTTCTCCCATCTTAATGCTCTCTTGAGCCAGGAACTGAAAAGCACGTTTAGGTTCATTGTCTCTAAGCAGTGTGTAATGGATCAACTGACAATGCAGCTGTATTGGAAGCAGCAGCATCATGAGTTGTGTTTGTATGAAAAGCATTTCTTGATCTGATGATTATTTGGGTTTGCTTTAAAATGGCTAAATCACGCATCTGAGGCCGAAAGACTCAGGTAGACTGCAGTAGGTATATGTAAAGGTCTGTCTCAAGAGAGACTCACATGAAAATACCACTATTCAGTGTTTCCCAGCTTTGCACATGTGTAGCTTTTTCCTCCTCCTTTTTCTTTCTCAGTTAAACATTCCAGACAGGAAATGATCTCGTGTCAGAACAAAACCCAGGTTAGCAGTGAAAGCTTAAAGCTAGACCTGTGGACAGGAACATTGCATTAAGGAGTTGGGGTATCAGATTTAGTGATGTCAGGTTTTATACAGTTGGGTTACATTGTGTTTCTTGTGCTCTTTGAGATGTTTCTAGTGAGGATGTCTAGTGTTCAGTATGCTTATAGCAGGTTCTTCATTGGTTAATATTGGGATTCTCATTGCTTATTTTTTATACATGCTGAGATGGGAGGGAAAGTGCTGTGGCTTACTAATTTATTTCTTTTTTTTGAAAACAGCTTAGCTTACATGTTTGATATACTCTGATTGCCATAAGCATGTGAACATGGAACCAGGCACTCCACTGCTTATGCACCCTGTTTTTCTCTTGCTGGGTTTAGGATTAGGAATGGATTTATACCCTAAAAGCCAAGTTTCACATTTAAAATAGAGAGGAAAGGCTGCAGGTCAGAACTGAGTCTCTGCAGGTTGTATTGACTGTTCTTGGTTTAGAGTGCTTTTGTTCTAGGGTGCAATTTGACTCATCTTTAAGATACCAACATTTTATTCTTGGGTATCCTGTGAGGTCAGGGTGTTTGTGCTGCTGCATGTCAGCAGGGCAGAGCTGCCAATGTTAGTTGACACTAGAATCTGAGAGAGTTGTTTCAGTATCTTGTTGCTGCTCTTAATATTTTACCTCTGTATTTTCTTTGTGTTAATTTACCATAAACCATAAAACCATACCAGCCTCTTTTTGATAGGGTTTAGGCATTTGGTAAAGGTACAAATAAGGCTTAGCTTTTTTATTTTATAGCAGTGGTAATTTGTATTTATATATTTGTAAATATGCTAATATTATTCTGATTAGCTATAGCATCCTGTGCTGTAATCAGCATTGTGTAGTGTATTTAGTTCATATTGCCTTGACATTAGGAGTGTTCAGGCATGAGTTTCTTTTGTTGATCGAGACTGGAGCAGTATTTTTACAGGAACTGACTGTGACAATGGTATGTCACATACTTTCAGGATTAAAAAACAAAGCAAAACAAAACAAAACAAAAACCTACAAATTATCAGTGCTACTGTAATATTATAACTGAAGCAGTGCTTTTTCTGAAATATGAGAAATACTTGTTTTGTTTTCCTAGAAGAAGTCAGAGCCTCCAAGGCAAAGAGGGCAGGAAGAAGGGATGTCTTCAGTGAAAGTAGGTAGTGGAGGTTAACTTGCTTTGGTTGTATGATGCTCTCCTTCCTTTCTGAAGACAAGAAGATATGTAATCCACCAAGTGAAAGGTGATGGTTAAGCCAAAGGAGAGGATATGTATGTTC
>NW_010315497.1:29959-70622 GCF_000700745.2 Antrostomus carolinensis
GAAGCATACGTGCAACCTGAATGGATACAGGACAGGAATATTCCTGGTCTTGCAGGAATGTGCAAGACCATGTGTATCTGCTGTTTGAAGGTCCAAATCTTTAACAGCATTGCTTACTAGCGAATGGTCTTTCTTTTTTGGATTGTTAGTATTTTTAAAAGGCTGTAGAATGTAAAACTGCAAAACAAAGCCAGAAGCATACGTGGTTTTTATTCCAAAATTTGAATTTTGGCAGCAAAAATCCAGTATTCCAGAGATGTGCTGGGTAGCCTTATCTGATGTAAAAGTTTTGCTTTGAATTCGTGATAAGAGGAGAATGAAACAAATCATTGATCTCAGTCTGTAAAATGTATTTTAAGCCCTGTCAGCTTGCTGCTAACTTAGAACCTAAATCTGAAAGTTGCACAAGTGCTGTTGGATCTTATGGCCTGATTCCCAATACAACTAGTTTTCAAAATGGCAAGCTAACTCCCTTGCAACTTAGAAATAAGGACAGGATGCTTGCATTCTGGAAATAGTAGTAGAGCACCTAAGATTTTGTATTAACTTAATAGGGTTTTTTTGTTATCAGGTTACAAAGTGAAACATTCTCACTATTAACAGAGATGCATTAAGTGAAAATGCTTTTTCAATTCTCATTCAAATAGACTATTGAAGCTCAAAAAATAACTATTTGGAGGTAGATACTGACATTTTATTTGAAAAGGAGTAATTTTTTACATCTCGCTGGGCTAGAAGTTATTAATGCTGTTCTCCATTATAAAATCCAAACTCTTTTTCTGAGATCATTCTTAATATATGACAGTCTTGTTCATGTCATTCAGCTAAGTGTTTCTGCAGCTAGTTAGGGATGGATTTTAGGGTTTTACAAATATAACAGCATGAATATCTGACAGTGAGTAAAAATGAAATGTTTGCTGAGAAAAACAATTGAAACTTTGAATCTTTTTCCACCAAATAGGTGCTCCTCTCCCCTTCTATCATGTGCCAGTGCTACTGTCAACCTGCCACAGCCATCCAATGGTGTTCCACATTTCTGTTATCTTTGAAGTTTTGCATAGAAACTAGAGGGTATTTTCTGTGGTTCAGCTCCAAGTGTGTGTCAACTCAAGCTTTGTTTTGGTGCAGACTCTGTCATTGCACCATCCCGCCCCCTTTCCAGGTTATCTTAGGAACATGTTCCTTGACACAAACCTGAGCACAGATGCTGAGAAACTCCAATAGCCATTTGTTCCTACCTTTTGTTTTTGTAATCTCCTAACAAGCTGCTTGGAGAGACAGGCAGGGGCCTTTCCTCTTATGTTATGGCAACATGGGGTTTGTAGAGTCTTGCTGGAAGACCATGCTGAAACCTTTCGAACAATGCTGTAGACTGTCAGCCACCACTTTGTTTTCAGGGAACTCCAGGAGATTGGAGATACATTTTCACCTTATAAAAGCTGTGTTAACTCTTCCCCCACACATTGTAGTTACTCATTTCCCCACTGTTTCTGCTGGTTTGCCTAACCTCCACTTAGACCTGCTCATCAATACTTTCCCACTCACTTTTTTGATATGCTGGCCTCTTGTTATTGCCTCTGGTTTGAATCGAGTGGTTTAACTGCTTGTTCATAATCCAGCTCTTCTATCTCCAAGTTCTTCTACAATTCCCAGGTGAATAGCATTTGGCCTTGCTTGCTTGCTACTGATGTTGTCTGTTTGCTCCATAAGTTTTTATCTGTAGTGAGGTTTTGGGTTTTTTTTGGAGACCAGTTCTCACATCTGCTCTCCTTCCCTAACCCTAGAGGGATTCTGATATTGACAGCCTTTTCAAACCCTAAGTAGGTTTACCTTTTTTTTTTTTTTTTTTTTTTTTTTTTTTTTGTGAAAGCTGTCAGAGGCATTTAAGATTATAATTAAGATAAGAATAATATAATGGATCTTTCCAGTGTTATTTGACTGACTAATTTGGAGGGCATAACTCTTCCAAAATGCTTTGAATTACTTATTTTTAAAAGAAGAATAATGGCTCAAGACACTGCATGTTTTGAAGGTGTAAAAATTTAAAAATTTGGGTATGATAATGAGACATCTGCAGCCCTTTTTCAATGCTGTAAGAAAAACAGTAGCAAAGCTGTTGGCAAGTAGGGAAATGGAATTCGGGGGGAACAGCATGTGTTGAATATTTGTAGAAAGAGGTCTTCAGCATTCATTAGGTTTTACTAGCAGATATTGGTCCAGATGAAAATTTTTGGTCTTGGCTCTAAACAGTTGTAATTGCTAACTGTAATGGTTGAGCTGATAATATAAGGTCTGTGTAGCAGTGACATTTATGTTTGAGTAGTACAGTAAGCTGCTATGCCAGTTTCTTTTGCATTTTTATGTATTTGACATTGACTTAAAAGAGTACATGGCAAGAAAATAAATTATTTAAACAGAGAGATGTTATCTGCAATCTGATCTTTTTGCTTTTTACACTATCACAGCAATGCTTAAATGCAGAGTTGTCTTTCACAATCAAATCTTCTTTTCCTACCACATGCTTTATTTAGTAGTTTCATTTTTTTTTGCACAGTGCAAAACTGGGGAACCAGAAGAGTACAAGTTTGATTAAAAAACATGGTTTATGTTGGTCATTGCTGAGGAAGTTGCTGTGAGGAAATTGGTTTACTTTTTTTAACCTTGATGTAATATTTGTTGTCATAAAAACCACAATTTACCGACACTTCTTGAACTAAAGAGTAAAGTCCACTGGATTTTCTAGTGTTTCTCATCTTTTTTTTTTTTTTTTTTTTTTTTTAAACTAACAAACAGAAAAGTATAGTCCTTTACAAGAGAGTGTCCTTACTAAGGAAGTAGTGCGTGAATCTTTACCCAAAAGTAAAATCACTTCCTTTACTCAGTTTATCTTGTAATTGCAGCTGCAGGCAAAACACAGTCCATTTTTGATTGGCAAATTCCAACTGCAGCCTTGTAATGTAAAACAGCTAAAAATGTTCTTTCTCCCCACCCTTGTTCTTTAACTGTTAGTAATATTGACACAGTATTTTTGCCTATAAATATACTGCCAATGATCTTTAAATTAAACAGGAATCAAAAAGGAGTAAGAAGGTGGCATGATAGCTAAGCCCTTATTGTAAGTTGAAAAGGGGAACTACCAAAAAAATAAACCCAAGCCTTAAAAGAGATATGTTTGTCAAGTGACCACCAGATGCTTCCTTATTAATTTAAAATAAGGAAAAAACCTCAGGAAGAGCAGGTAGTAACCATGCATTGAATGAAAATGCTGTCTTGCCAGATATTGGTACTGAAACTGGGAATAAGTTCTATGCATCCCTGGAGTCCTAAAACGTGTCAGCAGAAAGGAAACAACCCCTTAAATTAAAAGAAAATAGCAGGATTCTTCTCCACCGTAATAGTAAAGGACGTCCTCAGTCTGTGTGCTTTGTAATTTATTTCAAATTGAATGGAGGTGGGAGGAATCCGGGCTGAAATGCATGTTCGGACCAGGATGCTGTGCATGTCAAGAAAGAAATTTTATGGGCTTGTACCTAAAAGCTTTTACTGAAACCCAGCGAGATGAAATGAATCTCTTGAGCTCTGTGCTGGTCCAAGAACCTGTCTCTCAAAGGTTGGGAACCCTGCTGTTAGGGAAGGGCAGGAGATCTTCAGGGCTGATTTAGGCAGGTTGTGCAGAAAGGAGACTGTGAATATGAAGTTAGTAAGCAGAGTTAAAATTGTGCCACTTTGTTGCCCAAAACAAATATTTGAAGTTATTGGGAGGGGGAAAGGATGGAGCCTGCAAACGTTTTTGTAGTACATTTGAGTGGGGACTGGGACCTGTTGGAAATAAGTGTTGGAATAGTGCCAGCTCTTGACTTCGGGAGCTACAATGTGCTTCACTGAAGGCTTGACCCTGAGTTCACTGGGGTGTTTGTGCATACTCCTCTGGGTATTGCACCCCGTTTCACTCTTCAAAATGAGTGATAGGAGTGTTGTTTGAGAAAATTTGTGTGTGCTTTAATAGGAGGGGTCTGCACCCCCTTCACGAGAGGAAGAAAGGGGTTTCCTGGCAGAGTCCGTAGCGAGAAAGCACTGGTCAATCTTTTCATTGTGCCTGTGCTATGGCCAAGACAGAACTCTCCCAAAATTAATTCATTTCTTTTTCTTCTCAAGTTCACTTTGGAAAGTTTCCTCCGTGTTCTTGCAGTGCAAATGAATTTTTTCTCTCCCTTTTGGTTTCCAGACCCTTCCCCACAGGCCTTTTCAGGCCCAGGACTGTGTCTGAGAGCTGTTTGTGTTCCTCCTCCTAACTTCTCCTCCGGCACAGCCTCCGGCAGGCCTGGTGGCCCAAGCCCTTCCCTTGTTATTTATTCAAGCCTTGGACAAGATGTGGAGGGGAGCTGAAGCTCTGATGTTTTTGTTGGAGGGGTGCCATGAGGGAGTCTTCTGATTTGAGAGCCCCGGGTTGTTCGGTAGACAGCTTGATACATTAAGATAAAAAATTGTATCTAGGAAAAGTGTCTTAGACAAAATCATTCCTATGCTCACCATACATATTTATATCTATCTTGTTTCTATTTTAAAAAGGCTGAATGGCAATATGGAGGAGAAAAATATTGTACTTTAGAAAATTAGAAAGTTCAGAGAGCCAAAGAAAAGCCATATTCTTAGAGTGGGAGGATGTGCACTAAAAAAGATCTGACAGCACAGTTGTCACAAAGAATTGTCTTGGAATAGGTTTTTGAAAATTGAAATAAAGAGATAATTGTGAGCCCAAAATCCCAAATTTTACAGATAATCCATTGCTGTCTGAAAGGCTTAAACTAGACCTAGTTTCTCATTAGGTTAGTAAAGCTGCTGTCCGATTCCTCCAGACAAAATCCAATGTACTAGTTTTCAGTTCTTTGTTTTGGATCCAGAGCTCTGATATCAGTATTATAGTTTTCTACATTGTAGAAAGGATTATTTTTTCTTTGTCTGTTATAATAAGTTTCCTGTATAACCTGACTTATAGAGTTCTTTCTGAACTAGATGATCACAACTTGAGAGACCCACACTACCCAGAATTGGTATGTATCCCTCAGTAGCATGCAAGTGAGTACTTTCTTCTGCCCTACTGGATTTATAGTCTTAGAATTATGGGGGGGAGGGGAATTGCATGATAAAACTTGACTTCAAAGCATTGCTCCATTTTTTGTTTCCACCTGTAGTGATGAATGGCTTGGATAAGGGCAGGTTGGGAGGGGAAGCTGTGGGGCAGGTCCCTGGTTGGCATTTGCCCTGTGGTGTTGGGGAGCCCCTGCAGCGGGGAGTTTGTGTCAGTACAGGGGAACGATGTGTTTTGCTTTCCCTTCACAGTGCAGTGTAATAAAATAACAGGGGAGGTTGTGTAGAGGACTAGCTGGTATTTTAGTCTTCCTGTCTTAGAGACAGGGAACTTCTGGCACCCTAGCGTTTCTTTAATTAGGCTTAAAGGCTATTTGGCAGCTCTCTGATTTGGATTAATGTATAGATTTTGGAGTATTGTAAGCTGCTGAAGCTCTTGGACTTCCCCCCCACCCCCCTGAAATAAGTCTCAGTTTGCAATATTCCAGATCTACCTGCATTTTAAAACAATATGTATTATCGTCCAGATTTTTGCAATGTAGTATGTCAAAGAGACAGACCAGAAGGGTCCGGAGTGTTTACAATTTAACGTTGGAAGAAGTTGTTAAACCTGATTAAATGCTCAACAGCAGCTCTGCTGTGGAAACCCAGCACAAACCCTTCCCTCCTGGTGATTCTTACAGATCACTTGGCTGCATTGGCCTAGTCCATTGCTGGCATTTTCATACTGTCTTACCAGCCCTCTATAAGACCTCAGATAAACTTTGGCTACTGTGGCATTTTAAATTATGGTCTTCAGTCAGCATTATGGTTAACCCTTATGTAAACTTACACACCAGCTTCTGTGACATTTATCATTTTAATGATTGCTCCCTCTTTTTTGGATGAAAAAACAGGTGTCCTGCTTCTTACTTGCTCTTCGTTAAGTATGTTAATAGGACATTTATATGTAGATGGATACTATCATTTATTATTTCAGTGGAATATATTTTTTTTTAAGTATATCTCAGAACGTGTTTGCTAAACTAGTATCTTGTCTATTAAAAGGAAACTGCTGGAAATGGGTTTGTTCTCTGCTGTAAGTCTCATTTTTTCCACCTGGTTGGCTTATTTATTACCTGCTCTTGAAGAGGACTGGTAGGCTTTCCTCATTATTTGTAGATGACGGTGTTTAAAGCTGCTGCTTCTTCTTACTGTTGTTGTGGTTATCATTGTTAAGCAGTAGACAGTATGAGTCACAGTGGTAATCCCTAAGGACCTTTTTCATAACCTATGATCTTTCTTATATGAAGCATTGCAGAAACCAGTAAAACTGTAGTAGAAAATGCTCCTGGAAACACTGAAGGTTTTGTTGTTGGTTTTTGTTCTTAATAAAATGGGGTGTGTGTATGTAGTTAGTGAAACATGAAGAAGGAGAAAACAAAGTAACAGTAAACAAAGCATTGTTACATTTTGTGCCATTTCTCCTGAGGTCTACAGAAAAGGTCCATGACTAAGAAATTCAGGTTTTTTCATTTTGTTGACTTTTTATTTTCCTTCAATCTGAATGTTTTGAGAATTTTTTTGAGGGAGGGAAACATTTGTTTCAATCAAAAGAAAGTTAACTGTTAACAAGTTTTTAGGATACTTTTAAAAAATCCAATATTTACTATTTTTTTTTGCCAGCTGCAGCAGGGGGCTGCTCGTGATGAGATAAGTTGATGAATTTCTTTAAGATAAAAGCTCCTCTAAGTCCCAGCAGCCTGTGGCTACTTCCCATATAGCCCAGTGTTTCCCAGCTGTGATTTGGCATCTTTAAGTAACAAGCTTTATATTTGTGTAAATAAATTTATATCTTTGTTAAATATGTTTTGCATGTAGCCCATAGCTTAGGGGATCAGTACTTTTTCTGTGAAGTCTCATTTCTGAATTCATTGGACACTCCTTTGTGGCTTCAGCACATTGGGAAGCTGTAGCAGACTGAAGGTGACCCATTAGTTTGTGTGTGGCAGCTTCTCAAAGAGGAGTTTGTCTTCCATTTGAGAGCTGAAATAGGAGGTAATTTGTTTTGGCTGGGAAGTCTGACTATTGCTCATTGTTGCTGTGTTGATGTGCTTAGCATCATGTTAAGTTATTGTGGTGGTTTGGGTGGATTCACCCTTTTGCTTGCAGCTTGCAGCCAAACACAGCCTGCTCTATCACCCTCCCGCCCCCCCTCACCCAGGGAGCAGGGGAGAGAATTTGGAAAGAAGGGCAAAGACTCACGGGTTGAGATAAAAACTATTTACTAATTAAAAGAAAATGATAACAACAGTAATAACAGACTATACAAATGAGTGATACACAGTGCTCACCGCCCACTGACCAATGCCCGGCCTGTGCCAGCTGACGATCCCGGAGCTGAGACGGTCCCGAACCGAAACCCCGGAAGAGTGAGCCTGAGCGATCCCCGAGAGAAGTGCCCCGTCTTCCGGTCATCCCTGGTTAATATACTGGCATGACGTGATATGATATGGAATATTTCATTGGCACAACCAGATGCCAGTTTTGGGTTTTGCTCCTCACTGCGCTTCCCCCTCCCAGTCCTAATGCAGCTGTGAAGGAGCAAAAACACGGTGGCCTTGAAGCTGTAGCAACACAAGTACTGTTATCAAAGTTCTTCTCGTGATATGTCTGAACTGAAACACTGAAAGTAAAATACTATTCTTCTAATTACTAAAAAGAAAATTAACTCTACCCTAGCAAAACCAGGACAGTTATGCAATTATTTTACCTTGCCATTTTCTTTTGAATCCTCAGTTTTATGCTCTAGGTTATTTGACACGGAAGTTTGGACAATGAAACTTCAGAAAAATCTTCAGTTGAGTATTCAGGTATTTGTCACACTTCTGACTTTTTTTTTTTTTTTTTCAATATAATTGGTTATTTGTCACACTTCTGCCTTTTTTTTTTTTTTTTCAATATAATTGGTGTAACTTGACAGTTAATAATGTAGGTTCATTGGCATCTGAACCCAGAAAAAGGCAAATTTGAATGTTTTTTTTTTGAGTGGCAAAACACAACATTAAAATATATTCTTTAAGACGTATAGATGCATTTTCAAGTAAGTATATAGCATATGTCTCAGGCCTCAACAGGACTTGTGCTCACTCAGTTTGTAACAAAACTAATGTAATAAGACATTTTTTGTCCAATTTCTTTCCCCTGGGTTCTTTCTGTTTTTCTTCCCGCATGCGTTCCTAGTTTAGGTTATCTGTGGAAATAAGGCTTATATGGTCACACAGCCTCTCGCGTGCACTTATCTGTTTTCATTTCTCTCCCTCACACTAACAAGTTTTGAATACATTAAACAGTTCCAACCAGAATTGACAGAAAGGCAGAAATTTCAAAAATTGATTTACCGAGTTTTATGAGAAAAGGCATCTGGGTAAAGGATGATTATTAGAGCCCCAGCTGATTTTCCCTTTCAGTCCTTGACTGATTTACTCTTACACATGTGGCTGGTTTAACGTCACGTAATTCATTGTCAAATTTAATGCTAAATGCTCTATGGAAAATATTTTTGTCAGTGTGAATATCGCTCCCTTATTTTGGTAATTCCTGGAACTCTGCACTGTTAGGTTGATAAGCTTCTAGTGTCTACCAGCAACGGCAAAATCGTACATTATTAGGCTACAACTTCCAGGGTTTGTTGGTTGCATACATGAGTTTAATGTGTTATTTTTTTTGGTGTGATCTGTTTAGAAAAGGGAAATCAGTCCCCCTTTGCAGAAAGCAGAGTACCAGGCCAGATAACACTGGTGTAAACACTGGAGATTCTGGATGGTGGTACTTTCATGTTCTGTAACTGCCCTCACTTGAAGAAATCATCTCTTCATCTTTTTATCTCCCAAATTATTTCCCCTTGACAACATCCTCAGGGATTCAGAGAGGGAGGGAAAAGATAAGTCTTTGTCTCATCCTTTCTTTGAAAGACTACTTGCATGTCTGTAAAAGTGTGGTTTGTGCATAGGTCGAAGTTGCTTTCTCGGTCTGTTCTGGGTGCAGTTACATTCTCTTTCTGAACAGGGTGGGGGGGAGGGGAGGTAGAAGAAGAGTCCTTATCGCAAGTGCTGTGGTGTGTGATAGAGTTGTTCACAGGGAGAGAGGAAATGTCCCATTTTGAATGGTTGAAAATCTGCTTTGTGTGCATGACAGATGTAGAGAAGGAAGCCTGCAGACATGCAGAATCAGATTAACAGGGTGATTTCTGTAGACAGAAGTACCTGAGTGGGAGTTGGTTTGACGACCTCATGGTTGACACTCTTTCTTCAGTGAACAGTTAAGAGGGCAAAAAAAAAATCCTGCAGCATCACTGATCTAAACTGGTGGCTTACATGCCATTAGTCTCAGCTTGGTTAGTTGCTAGTTATCTTTACTTGTAAGTGCAAACACTGAAATAAAATTAATTTAGCTCTGGATTACAGATCTCTCTCCCTCCCTTGATTTGCTGCTGCAAGAACTGTTCTGTGCTGGGGAAGAAAGAGGCTCAAAATGTGTGTCTGATCTTATGGATCCCAAAGGCGAAGTCAACAAGTGTCATTTATTCTTTTGGCCAGTGTAAGTTCTGTATCTTAACTGCTGCATTAAACCAGGGAGGTTCATATCAATGTTTCCACAGGACATTAAGTTAACTCCAACTTCACAGGTCGTAAATGCAGAACCATGGAAGCCTTTAATGCCTCTGTAGCTGTACCCGCGATGATCGCCTCTGGGAGATAATGTTAGCTTCTTCCTAACTGCTTGCCCGTGTCCCAGGCAGTGGGATTTTTTGATTGCAGTGAGGGAGATAGGCTTTTAATCCCCACCATTATCTAAGCAGGCATTCCCTAAGCACATCTGGAAAGGATACTTTCTTGTGAAAGCATTGTGTCCTTTCAAGTATTGGCAGTTTCAATGATAATAAAGTACGTCTCTAATCTTTATGATCTGTTAGACATCTGTTAGTCCACAAAATTTTGATTGCTGGTTGTTCGTATTTAGCTGTTTTTATTGGCAAAAGTATTTTTCACACCTTTGCACAGAGGAATTAATACTACACATTTTCCTCATTCGATATTTGTTTTTATTGAATGATTTTGCTTTTTATGCTGAATACATGCTGCTGAAAATTTCCATTTACTGAATCTGTGGATGTTACAACAAAGATTGGAAAAATTGTTCTAGCATATCTGAAAAATGCAGTTATTTCCTTGTAATGAAAAAGGACAAAAAAAATCACATTGGATCATTTTATAAGAATTTTCAGGCAGAAAGAATTTCAGAGCAGGATGTAAGTGAATGACAGCTCTGCTTCTGGAGCAGCCTTTAAGTTTTTTATTTGAGGAATCACAGCACTTAGGGGCATAGTTTTCTGTAGTAAATAAAACTGAATTCAACAATGGGGTAGTTTTACAGCAAATTTGGCTGGTGTTCTGTGCTCGTCTATTGCTTGTTCCCAGTCTTGATAAAGCCAAAAGCCTATGATGTCTTCCTCCCTCCCTTTCCTCCCTCCCTTTCCTCCCTCCCTTTCCTCCCTCCCTTTCCTCCCTCCCTTTCCTCCCTCCCTTTCCTCCCTCCCTTTCCTCCCTCCCTTTTCTCTCTTCCTTTCTTCCCTCCCTTTCTTCCCTTTCTGGATAAATGTGAAATTAAAAAAAAAAAAGTTAAGATAATAAATTCCCCCCCCCCCTTTCCCCCCCCCCTTTCCCCCCTCCATTTTTTTTTTTTTTTTTTTTTCCTTGATGTCCATAGCCTTAATTCTCTCTGGTTAGCTTTCCTGGAGCATGTTGTTGGAGAACCATGTTTAGGTGATGGCTCTGTTGGCTTCCTCATTGTCTTTTCTATTCTGAGTTCTCATTGATTTTAAGAAGTTCCATAGTGGATAAACCCAATGCTAAAATTCTCAGCACTTTTTCTCTTCAGCGACTTGCTAGTCTTCAAGTAATTAAACCAAACAGCAGATTTCTTTTTTCTTCTGTTGTTACTATCTGATACCTTGTGGCGTTGTATATCACAACCTGTTGTTTCTCACCAGTGGAGTCCTTGTTGATTCCTTTTAGTCTGTTTGCAGAAAAACTTCTTTTTAGTAAGTTCAGTATTTTCATGCTGTGTGCAGTGTTTCAGATTTTTCTGTAGTCTGGAGTTTCTGCCCAATAGAAATTTTCCCCAGAGGCTACAGTGACTAACTATCAGCATTGCTTGCTAGTAGTAACTTCATGCAAAAATGAATCTTGGAGTTGCCATAATTTAGTGGTACTGTTGTGTGCAGAAGCCAGATCATTTAGACCCGATAAGATGGTTCTTCAACCAAATGCTGTGTGCGGCTTCAGGAGTGAAGCAGAGTAGCTATGTGTCTTTCAAATGTCAGAAAAAGCTCCGTTTCATCAGTATGGTGGGGAATAACTGCTCCACAAACATTGTTTGAAAGCCAGCAGTGTGTCTAGGAGGCCTGCGGGTACATACTGAGCTTCTGCAGGGGAGTTGAAGGTTACCCAACGCGTACAGGATGCTGTTACCTGGCCAGTACATGAGGAAGGTGGATGGGAGCTGGAATCAGCACCAGGTAAACCTTACCCCAACTACATGGCAGACTTTACTGGTGTAATTCCTCTGCTTCTTGTGAATAGTTATGACACCAAGAAGAATGTCGTCTTTCAACTCTTTATTCTGAGGTGTGACATCACTGCTGCTTGAAGACACTTCAAAAATTTAGAGGTAAATTTAAATTATATTAATTTTCCAAAATTTCCACTGTTATCAACATGTATGACCATGAATATTCTGTGCAACAATCACTGCTGGTACCAATTCAGTAAGTTTGGAGAGATCCCCAGCTACAGAAATCTTGCATCCTAGTAATGAGAATACATATTAAAAAAGTAATTTATTTTTACTGATTAGCAAGATAGAGTGAAGATCTTTCTCCAGTAGCCCCTCACAAATAGGAAATCTTGAAACATTTTGTGAGGTGAGATGGATCACTTAACAGGTATTTTTGATGGTAGTCTTTGCATGTGTGTTTAATTTTCAAGTACATGCCCACTTTAGCAAAGGAGAATAATTTTAAAGAATGAAAACTGTATACATAACATAAGATATAGAGCTGGTTTAGATCATAGCTTTTTCTCCAAGACAGGTCTTGGTGGCACATTGAAATTTAATTCTAAAATTAAATTTCATTTTAAAATGCATACAATTTCTGTAATGGCTTTCCTAACTAAATTCAGATCAATCTGTGAAAATCGTTCATTTCAAAAAGTTTCTAGTAGCCTTAGAATTACAGAATCCCATTAGGTAGACTCTTTGCTCTCCAAAAATGTGGATATCTTTGTGGCTATCTTAAGCTTTAAAAACCTCCACCAACAACAAAAAAACCCCCCAAACCCCCTCCAAACCTAACCAACAACAACAAACCTACCCTGCCCAAAATCCCACCCCCTCTACACAATGATGAAGTCCTGTGCTGGAAGTAATTGGGAGTTGCATGTGTGTTTTTAGAACATTATACTAAAGCTAATTCTTGGTGTAAACATAATTTATTTTTATTAATAACTGATATTGCAAAGCATTATGTAGTGATTAACATTTTTTAAATGAACTTTTGGGGAAGGTTTTCCAACAAATATTAAATATTTGGAATGACTTCTCATTGGTTCATAGTATTCATGATAGAAGGGTTTATTATTATTATTATTATTATTATTATTATTATTACTGGTTCTAGTATTATTTAGCCTTGCTAAACCTTGAAAGGCAGCTTGCAGGCTTTGTTCTGAAATCTGGGAATCAATCTAGATGTAGTGGGACCTGTGAATAGCTTACCAAATAAACTTGATAATTGAAGTAAGGGAGATACTGTGGTATTAACATACTTTAAAATAACCTTCAGTGGTAATAGTTTGGAGGTTTTCAATAAAAACATTCTGCAGCAAGGATGTTACCTTCTCCACTAAGAGAATGATGCATAACAGCAAAGGAAGAAAATAAATACCAGAGACCATTTCACACTTCGCAATTCTGTAGCTTTGTTTTGCTGTATTTGATCAGTTGGCATGTCAAATACAGCCATCTTTCTGCCTGAGGAGCAGCAGCCAACACAGCCATTCACGCACTTTTCCTCCACCCCCAGGGGACAGGAGAGATGATTGGGGAGCAAGGGTAAGGAGGCTTGTAGGTTGAGATAAGAACAGTTTAATAATAGAAATAAAAAAAACCTTAAAATAATACTAATATTAAAATAGTAGTGATAATGGTAGCAGTAATAAAATATACAAATGAGTGATACATGGTGCCATTGCTCACCACCTGCTGACCAAGCCCGGCCTGTTTCCAGCTAACAATCCCGGAGGAGCGACAATCCCGAACCGAAACCGAGAAGAGCGAGAGCCCGAGTGAAAGCCCGAGAGAGCAAGAGAAGAAGAGCCCCTCATGAATATCCTGCCCATGGTGGGACAGGAGATGGAATAACCCATTGGCAGAGCCAAATGCCAACTGAGCTGATTCATTTCAATATTCCTCACCCCCTTAGATCTTGCACTTGCAGACTGACAAAATACAAAGTCCTTCACTTCCAGGGACAAAAATGCAAACACTGGGATGTTCTCAATGTGTCTCTCATAACAGGTCCCAGGCTGAAAGCAAAATACAGCACTGTTCTAGCTACTTAAAAAGAAACCTGCTTTGTCCCAGGACAGCTGGTAATTAACACAGGCACATAGAGGGTGGCTGCGGGAAATCCCAGCTCCCCTGCCTGGTCAAGGTGAAGGTCCCTTAGTGAGAAATCCATACAGTGCAGATCCCTCCAGTAGCCGGCCCGAGACATTTGATCTCTCCAGTAACTGGTCCTGGATCCCAGTCTTCCCAGCTGCTGACATGGTGCTACAAGCCCCCAAGCCCACAGCCCCAGCACAGCTGCTGCTGCAGACCCCCTTGCACACACCAACAGTGCAGAGCCCTCCAGTACTGCCCTGAGGCACTTGGTCAGCCTGTGACTGCCCCTTAGCTCCAGTTGCTTCCAGTTTCCTGATTTTACAAACCAAATAAAGTGGTTGCTGGCTTGCATGCGGGCACAGCTGAAAAGGCCTGAATTGCAGAAAGCGAGAGAGTTTGTTTTCTTTTATATATTTTTAAGACACATTAGAGGTACTTCCAGTCTCTTAAATAATATGTTTCTTTTGATAGACCTTATGTGGCATAGCCTGGATAAGGTAGCTAGAAAGGAAGAATTCAGTGACACAGCCATTGTTCTGCCCAAACCTGGGGTAAAGTGCAAAGCAGTTCATCAGCTAGTGTTTTATAATTGCTGGGGACCTATTCCTCAGTTCTGAGAAGTAATATTAATTAGGAAAAAGTTACTCTGCTTTGGGTATGTAGCAGTGAGCTGTAGGAATGCAGGATTGTAGCTAAGAATAAACATTTTGTTTTAGTAGCAGATACCAGAGGTTATGTGCTTCTGTGTGCTCCCATTTGTAGAAATAAAGGGAAGTGTGCTTTAGTCTTCTCTTCCTCAGTGTTAACTCTGCTGTTTCTTAGTTTTGGTTAAATATTTTTATAATCTCTTCAGTTTTGTTTAGGAATCTTGAACCTATTTTGATTGCTATCTAACATGAGCGTCCTTCTTATCAGAAAATAAATAACCAGGAATTAGAATATCAAACACTTTCTTCCTTAATATATATCTCTGTGGTGTATGAACAAGATCAGTGCTGTGACTGGATCCACATTTGATCTGGCAAATAGATATGCTGTTCAGCTGAGCAGAATTTGCTGCAGCATTGATTACTGGGATATTGTAAGTACTTGTCCAGTATATATATTATAATTACTTGCCTGGTATTTGTATTATAAATACTTGCCCACTGTCAGACTGTTCTTCACATATTCTGCTCATCTTCTAAGACTTTTCTTAGGGAAGATCCCTGAGAAATGTGTAACTTCAGAAACTTCATGGTGCTGTAACTAGCCACAAAATGGCAAGGGAGTAATAGAGCAGATGAAAGGACACAGGAAACTCATGTCTGCGTCTAGATGCCTGGCTGATCAGAGGCAGGGCCAAGCAGAAGGTGGAGGCAGAGGTAGTGTACATCCTTTTCCTTTTTTCTCCGGGTGAAAGAAGAGAAATAACACTTTGTGTCACGGCAAACAATAGATGTTATGGAAATTCTGACTTATTCCTAGCCAAAGCCTGCCTCGGAGTAGGGGAGATTTTGGTCTCTTCAATTACTGTTTGACAGCAAAGAGATTCAGTGAGAAGGGGCAGCTCAAATCTGGAGTTCTAAGGCCACCTGTCACCCATCTAGCGCATTCTCTTTGTGAATAAAAGGCTGCATCTGCCCCTAGTTATACAAGAATTAATATTATGACTGGTCAAGTGCAAACATAAAAAGCTCCATACTCTCTCTTTTGCCCCCAGCATGATGCTTGTCACAGATGCTTGGCTGACATATCATTTGGGGATGCATGGACTTGATCACAGAATAGCCTTGTCCTGGAGCTGAAATGTGCCTGTTGTACCTATTATTTCTGTCTGCTAGTCCTTCCTGTTCTGTCTGACTGCACTCTTCAGACCCTGTTGGATTAATCATGCTGGTAATGTTCTAACATAAACAAGCAAAGAAGAATCTGATTACTACCTAATTCATAGGAAGGTTGTGTTTCAGACTATGAAAATTGCCCTTGGCAAAGCGCAACTGTGATTATTTCACATATTCCAGCAACAGCAAGAAACTCACTGTTAACTTCTAAAAAGTAGACTGCTGTGATAAAGGAGGAATAAATGCTGAAACATTTTTATCTTGGAACTCAGCTGGTCACTGAGAAGGATACCTGATTTTCTGTGCCAGGGAGGCTTGAGCCTGGACTGACAGATATGTGTCTGTCCTTCCTGACTGTCTCAAGGGCCTTGCCCATCACTGCTTTGAAAATGTCCGAAAGGGATAAGACAGTGCTTTTCTTAATGTCTGAAGCAGGATTGTCTGTCACCTCTGCTGTTTGTTTGTGCCACAGCTGTGTCAGACACTCCTCAGGCTCTCTAGAAATAATATCCTGGAGACAAAGTCAGGTTTTGGGTTAAGCTCCATGGTTGGCGAGATGGATATTGTTGCTTGGCAGAGTAACACTTCTAGAGACCAGTCTCCCTTAATTTGTTGATGTTCAATGTGTCACTAGGGTAAAGGATCTGTACCACGTGCTCCTTTAGCTGTGTATGTGATTAACAGTTATGTCTCTTGAAGTTCACATGATCAACTAAATTACTCATCTTTTCCTGAAACTGTTCTAGAATCTTGAGCAGAAGATGGATAAAGTGGATGCACAGGGCTTTTGGTATGTGAACTCAACAGAACTGATCCAGTTTGATTGTCCAGTTCTTTGCACTGATATCTAGTCTGCCTGAAGGTAAACATCCCTTATCGTGGATATTTTCCAGGTGGATCATGTAGATGTTGCTCTAGCAGGTGGTTTGTGAGCCATTTCTTTCAAACACTACAGTATATTCCAGCAAAACCAAGTTTGCATCTATTTTCTGCTTCAGGAATGCTCATATCAGACCTTTGGGGCTCACCCTGGGTAATTTAGGGAGTGACTTTATAATGCTTCCTGATATCTAATAATAAAAAGGGATTTTTATTAAGAATTTGGTGTCTTGGCTACTACATTTCCTGTGCCTTGTGAAAGAATTGCATGGAACTCATGTGCACGGCCTTGATGAACACAATACCTGCTTGTTCCTGTCTTGTGCTTTTCTGGATCCATAGTGATTTCAGTGTGCTAAAGAATCCAAATTACTGTAAATATGTGTTCCACTTCTGTGGAAAAGGAAATACTCTAATCCCTTAAAAATGTTTCCCTGTGGACCTTTCTGTAGAAAAGCTTTTTTTTTTTTTTTTAAATAGAGCATTTCAAAACTTTTGTTTGTTTTTCATTGCTCTCTAGTCTTTGTACATCGATTCTTCTCCTTGTGCAGCTAGAATGTTCTGTTACAATTGTTCCAACAGTGATTTCCCCACCCCCACCCCCCCACCCCATCAAGTGAATAGGAGAGATTAAAAGAGTGATTTTGGAATTTTGCCAGATTGGTATGAAGTCTTAATTTTAATACCATGGTGAATTACTGCTAATAGTGAAAATGTGCTTTGAGTAATAGAGGTGGTACCATGATTCTCTGCATTTTTCTTCAGGTTAGTTGAGAAAGTAGATGGAGAAACAGTGAAATGTGAAGTCCTCGTGCTCCCTTATCCTTGAACAAAATAAAAATATTGGCATTGAAATTGAGCTTTAAAGTTCACCACAGCTGTGAGGCTGCTTTCTTGTATTCCTTCTTGCCATTTTGCTTCAAAATTTCTTAGACCTTTGAAGGTGAAGAAAGAATTTTAACAATTCCATGAAAATTAGATTGTGAGTATAAATATTTGCATTAGGCAGAATAAGTATGTATTTCTGCAGTATAAGTCAGTGGAGCTTCTCACAAGTACCATAATTGGGTTCTCTCTGAGATGGTGGTTCTTATTCTTCAATATAAATGTGATTAAACCATTAAATAAAACAGTTTCTTTACTTCAGCTTTTGTTTCCAGTTGCTCTTTTGATTGCTTTCTGCAGCCTGTCTCTTTTATTTGCTGCTTCTTCAGGTTCATAAAGGGAATATTTCTCCAGCTCTTAGCTCTTCTTTAGCTCCAACATTACCTGCTTTAACATTCTTCCTTAACAAAGAGTGAGAAACATAATAATCTGTTAATAGCCTGATACATTTCGATAAGAAGGCAAAAGGCTGCAACTGCTTAAATTTGTCTGTATTTTCTCTAGTAGTCTTAAGAACAGACTTACATGGGTATGTATAATAATAAAAATACAGGGTAATATCAGCCTGGGCTCAGAAGTGGTGCTATTACCGTATGTAGTACTGTAAGATCATTCCTAGGCGGAAGAATCTGCTTTGGGTATCAACATTGTGAAAAGTTAATAGAGTTGGTGCAGGAAAGAGCCGTAGAAATGATCTGAGGATGCTTGATTTGCAGCAAGAGAAAAACGAATTGTCCATTTAGTTCAAAGAAAAAGACATGAAGTGTTTTAATGCAACTTCTGTCTGTGTAAGTACTTACAGATTATGCAATATTAAAGAACTCTTTAATCAAGGAGATGAAGGCATAAGAAGGCCTGTTAAATGAGATCTATAGCTAAAGAAACTCAATTTGTAGATAAAGCCTGCATTTTAACTTTTATGTTTAAATCATCGCTGACAGAGTTTACTGAAGGATGTACTACTTCCTCCATCAATGGAAACCTTAAGAAATTAAGATATTTATTGTCTCTCCATCTTCCAGTGGTTAAGAGAAAGGAAATCTCTGCCCTATGCTATCAAGTTAAGCCAGGATGATCATAATGAGGTGTTCTACTTTGACCTTTCATACAGATATCCCTGTAAGAAGTATGAAAAGAAAAAATTCAATCCATTCGTCAGTAGTTGGAGCAGTAGAAATTTCCCAATTTACTTCATCTTTGTTATTATGATTCTCTTTAAACTGATTGTGTAGATCATGCTTGGGTCCTTTCTACCAAGTAGTAAAGGTGTTAATTTCTATGTAGTTTGAACAACAACAGTAAATAATATTAGCATGCTAAAGTGCATGTGATAGAAAAATACCGAATAGAAAGGTTGTATTTGCTTGAGATGAAACATGCTTCTTCACTGGCATCATGAAGAAAGCTAAGCAGTAATCTGACCATACTATATATGTTTCTTGATTAAGCGGCCAGATTGCAATCAAGCTAGTGTGTGCTCAGCAATGAGTCTTGCTGATATATTGTTTATGCAAAGGTAAAATTCTTTTTTCTTTTCTTGCAACCCAAGTCATGGGATCACTGAGGCTCTTTCTCTTCCTTTCATCGTACTTAGCTCCAAAGTGTAAGGTGTGGTGTATTGTCTGCACCAAAATACTGCTTTTTTTGTAATAATTCTTACAGAAAGTTAATCAGCCCTAGCAGCAGTCATAAGTTGGCGCTTTATTTCCTTGCACGTATGATTGCAAAGCTGTGGCCAAACAGCAATATGTGAGTCTCTTAACAATTTTATTTTCTTCCTTCTACTGAGTGTTGTTTTCTTGACCCACAGTTTTTGGTCTTTTTTTTCCTCCTTTTTCTCTGATTATGCACTGGTTTAAAGTTGTGTTGGTTTTTTGTTGTTTTGTTTTGTTTTGTTTTTATTTGAGCAATATTCAAGGATTCACTTTCAGAACCTTAAGGTGTATGTAACATTGGTGCCCAGATAGTGACAGAAGTCAGAGCTTCTACTTTTTCAGCGTGAGGCTGGGACTAGTTTTAGGTCAGTATTTTAGTAACTCTTTTCTGTCCTCTGCTCTCCTTCTCGCACTGCCTCATGCATGGACCTTCATCTTTTTTAAGCTGTTATTCTTAGATGTAAATACCATAAGGTATGGAAGAAACTTATTTTGCAGTTTGCGTTGCTGAGAGCACTATGGTTTGAGAGTCGGAGCGGGAGAAGGGCAGTTAACGGAGAGGCAGCCACCAGCAGCATTTGTTTGATTTGAAATGTTTTCCACAGTAACTCTTGAATTTGAAAGTTCTCTGGTTATCAGTACTAATACAAGATGGTTTAGGTAGGCGAGGCGATTACAAGTGTTTTGTTAACTAAACCAGGCAGAAAGTGCAGGAGCAATGTGGTCTTGAGACTCTAGTTGTCTGACTCGATATCAAATGATAGAGCAGCGGTGGCAATTTAGTGGCTTTTGGAAGTATAAGATTGATTGAGATCCTTTTTTTAAGGAGAAGAGGAAAGGGAATTATGAGTTTCCTTGACACGATCTTGCATATGGGACATAATGGCTAGAGTACATCTAGGCTTGGGGTATTCGCACAGATCAGTGTTGCGAGCAAAGGTAGCATTTTTCAGTGTGTAGTAGTAGGTGAGCTCATTAAATTGTCCCCAGACAACAAACCATGAAGCTGCTTGAAACATGAAGGAATGTTTGTAGGGTCAGCATATGAAGAGGAAACAGCTGTGTTTGAAGGGCAGGCAGCACTGGCACCACAGTTAAAAAGCCTGTTTCCAAATAATACCATAACTGCCAAAAGCTGTTAAAGTACACTGAATATCAATTGCTATGTGTGTTTTAGCTTTCATTGACCTGCACTTCATGGTGGTTTCTCATCTCTGTTATCCTGAATAACTTGATAGGGTTTGGTCTATCAGGGGTGGGTTGAACAACCTGACACTGCAAGAAGTGACTCCTGTTCTTTTTTCACTTCTCTCAGTGAAGGGTGAGAAATAGGCCTGCTAACAGGTGGGATGAGTGGAATAAAATCCTTAGAGAACTGATTTGGAAAACTGAGAAAAAAATTAATCCTATGTGTATTTGGTGTAGTAACATGTTGGACAGGCAACTGAGAGATGCTTTCTTTTCAGGGAAATGAATGTGTGTTTTGAAGGGAATGCTTGCAGTAATAATGAGTTTCCAACAGGTAAATGCCTAGATGTAAATTGTCTGGGTTTTGTATTAATTTCCCTTCCATCTAGGCATTTTAACCAAGATGTTAAGAGGAAAAGTATGAGGGAAAGAAATGGCACAATTAGCAGTTAATTTAAAGTAACTGAAGTGTATTAGGCCCAGTCAAATGAACTATTTTATTTTTGTTCCTTGTTGTTTTTAATCTCATAAGTATGAGTCATTTAAAAGCCAATCTGGCTTGGTACAGTGCGTGCTGTTTTATAGTGTTTTCTCCTTGCCAGCATGAGCATTTCCTTGTTAATGTTTCACATCTGTTCTTTGTAATTTAGTGATTATGTGTGGGCTTCTGTGTCCTCCTTGTTTATTTTAAAAGGACAAGTGGAAGCTTCATTTACGTGAGATTAAATTGATGGCTGTGATTTATGAAAGTTTGGTTGTTGTGGACCACTTCTTTGCTAGTCTGTGTAAATGGATATCTTTAGCAGAAGATGAAAATGTGAATGGTTGAAGAAAATCAGTAATCTACAGTTAGAAATGTTTTAGAATTGATCTTGCAAATGTATGCCTGAGATTTATACTGCTTTCTTATCAGTCATGCTCAGGCTCCTTGCAAGCATCTATGATGTGTTTTTGTTTTAGCAAGTATTCAGAAAATTCAGAAGTTTTCATTCTGTTGGTATCTATATTCATGCAAGCACAGGGTATTCATGTCCAAACAAGAATATATGCTGTTAAATAGAAATCCTACTTATATCTGATATTGGTCATTCAGACATTCATATGGAAAGTGGCCACATCACGTAATTTAGGTGACAGATTGCATATAATAATACGCAATATGAAACAGCAAATGACCAGAGTGAACTCAGTTCAGACGTGAAAATGAATTACTTAGCTATTTTGTAAATGCTTTAAAACCTTTTCTGACTCTGAGGTGCTCAAATACACAAAAGGGCAAAGATAATAATTAATAATTATGAACGGTTTTAATGGAGCACATAACGAGACTTCAGACATTACAGAGGAAGGTTTATTATTTATAGTGGAGTAGAACCAAGAAAAATAAATCCAGTTGTGGAGATGATACTTTGTGATTAGTGTTACACAAGACTGGAGTCTGATTCTGGTCTCTGCTAAAAAGCTGTCTGTATAACCTTCAGCAAATTAGTTAGATGTCTAGTCTCAGACAAGCCTAGAATTTAGATGCTGGGCTTTGAGAACCAGGTACCCTGAAAGGGAGGAACCTACATACCCAGATAATCTGTCTCCATTTCACATGTACTCAGTATTTATTCTTTTTTTGTGTGCTTGTGTATACCCCAATCTCTTGTTGCTGATTTGGGTGAAGATGTTCTAGCCTAGGGATTACTGATGTGAACAGGGAATTTTCCTCACTGACAAAAAGGGTGAGGGAGATATGCCAGTCCAAAAGGAGGTTACACTGCATTTCGTGGAAGGCTGGAGCAAGGTGGAGGGGATGTTTTGGGGGCAGAAACCAGGCACAGCAGTTGGCAGAGATTAAAGAGCAGGAGTTGGACAGTATCAGTCTGGAGCACTGCTGTGTAGAGCATGTGACTGGATCCTGCCATCCCGGGTGGTGGTGGAAATCACCAGTGGAGTCACAGACCAGGTCTCCAGTTAGTGCTCTCTCCAATGATTGAGGCTGACCAAGGAAAACTGCAAGGGTGAGTGTGATCTTTACTTTTTTTTTTTTTCTTGTATTCATATTTCATATTGAATGCTGCAGTTGCCTCATGACCATTTTAAGCTCAAGATGGAGGCTTCTCTTGGATGCTACTTGATTTTTGTGCCTTTCTATCGTTTTTTAGGATTCTTCACTTGAAAAGCAGATACCTGTATGGCAGTATGAGTTTAGATCAAGCATGTAATCAAACTTCCTCAGAAAATTCTAGCAGCCTTCACACTTGCAGGCAGCTGGGGAGCCAGAAGTAGTCATGGGGTCTTTCCCATGTAACTTTTTAAGCCTCCTCTTAGACCTGTGTAAACTCTTGGTATCTTGGAATAAAGTTCCGCAGCCTAACTACAGGCCATGTAGGAAAAACCCATGTGTTTTCATTTGTTTTGAACTGTTGCCTGATGCCCATTTAGCTCTGATCCTGAGAGGGACAGTGAGGAGCAAACTGGGCTTTCACCCTTTCCATCTTTCTCTGGATTTGCTAGATCTCTCTCATCCCTCATCTGAGTCATCTCTCTTTCCTTACTGAAAGGTCTCAGCTTTCTTGCCCTTCATTGAACACTTTATAAGTTTATCATATGCTTTTTGAGGTGGAGGAATCTGAATTATGTACAAGAAGTATGCACTGTGAGTTTTATACAGAAACACTTTTTTTTTTCCTATTGTTTTCTCCTCTTTCTCAAATGATTTCAATTTTTATTTGACTGTCAAGGAGTCTGAGCCAACTTTGTCTTAGAACTAATAGTTGCAGCCCCACATTATCATTCCTACATATAAATATTCAACACAGTTTCCATAATTTTATATATAAAGCCAGGATTTTTTCTCCAGGTACATCGCTCTATAACTCCTGTTGCATTCCATCTATTATTTTGATTGCTCAGTCACTGAAATGTGGAAGGTCCATCTGCAGATCTTTGCAGGTGGTCCTCATCTTTACTGTTTTAACTACCTCAGTATCATCCACAGAATGTCATCTTCCTAGTCACTCTTTTCCCAGATTAAGTATGAATTCGTTGAAGAGCACAGCTCCTCACTCAGCTGTCTGCAAGACTCCCCTGGTGAGCTGACTCCCCTGTGAAAACGTTGACCATTTAATCCTACCTTCTGTTTCCTCTCTTTATAACCAATTATTTACCAATGCAAAGACCTTAACTGTTCTCCAGTATTTTTTTCTGTGTCCATAAATGGAGGCATTGTTGACTTTTGTGGCTGAATTCAGATAGAGAGTGGCTGAAAACTGTCTGGCTCGTGCGAATACAGTTCTTATATTATTGATGTAAGATCCATTTTTATTTAGCAGTCATGTCTTCCTTTAAAATATCCAGTATGCTAGGGATATAATACCTTCTGGTTTCTTGTATTTTAAACTCTAATATGTCTTGTTTTCATCATGTTTTTAGATTTTATTATTACAATAAACTGGGTCTTGTAAAGTTATTTTTATCTGTAATATACATTTCCATTTATAGAGGCACCGTTGACATCCTGCTCTGTTAGGTACAGTAGTCTGATATGAAAGAGATTTATTTTTTTTTCCTGTTCAAGTCATCACATTAGATATACGGTGCACATACTTCTATTCATGATATTTAATCTTTTTTTTAGACCTATACTGACATTTAGATACAAAGAATAAATTTACTTGGCTATTTCTCAATATCCTATGAGAGCTACATCAAGAATCACAGTTGAAGTACTGACATTTCCAGCAACAATAGCTGTATTGTAAGCCCACTGGATATGTTGACAAAATGAAATTTTGTTAGGAAAAGGTATATAAAAATTATTTGTAATAAAAGCAGAGAGAGGGAGGGGTATTAGCAAAGTACTGTCAATCCCACCCACTCAGAAGCTGTATGAAATCTGGTGTTTCTTTGTTGAATTGACTGTGTCATAGTTTATACTGGAGAAATGCCAGAAAATTACTTAAAATCACTTTTTGAATCTGAAATATGGAGTCACCAGGCAGAGGATTCCCTGAAGACGTGAGTAGAAAAGCTGTCTGTGCAGCAGGCAGAAATCATTGTTCTTTGCACTGGTATGTTTTTAGATTCATTCAACCTGGTGGGAGTCTCGATATAGAATATTTTAGTTGCTGGTACAATCAGAACTGTTGAGAAACTCTAGGCTTCCACCCATGTATAAGGGTGATTTCAATAATCTTTGTTTTGATTATTGCAATCAGAAATGTTTTATCAGTAAAATTCAAGTTAAATATCATGTCAGAGATAAACTATCTGTTTCTTTGTACCCAGTTGACTTTATAAAAGTGTTCATGATCTGATTAAACACAATTATTGCCAAAAATGTATATGATAAACCAGGTACTTGGACTAATAGAAAGGTTTGGTTCTTCAAACAGCTCTGAATAAAAAGTGTGGAAGTCAAAGAGCTGTCAGATTAAAGAGAACAAACTTGCACAAAAGCATAATATCCTCAGTTTTCTGTGCCTGGCATCTCTGGTGCTTCTGCTCTGTTTACCAGCCACCACTGACTCAGCCAAGAAATGGGAGCTTATGGAGTACCCATTGTTCCTTGGAATGACCACAGGAAGATACCTCTTGATCTTTACTATTTTGTTTACTTGTTAATCCTGACAGCTAAACTTAGAACCTTCAAACTGAACACAAAATGTGGGGTGAGGAGGGGTTTACCTACAGGAAATTCCAATTTTGTTTCATTGTGACTTGAATGAAAAGTTTCAATATAGAAAGGTATTATAGTCAACTTCATGTGAGCTTGCAAGAGGTTAAATATTTTAGGTTTTGTTTTGAAATGTGACTTTTTAATTATGTTTTTATCCTGGCTCCATGTTGAACTATTTTTCTGAACTAAATTAGAAGTAGAAAACATACTAACAATATGAAAGTTCAAATTCAAGCAGAATACAATAAAAATTGAGTCCAACTTCTGGATTTCCATAGAAAGTTTAACTGACATAACTTTGGTGTTTAGAGTTACATGTAGAACCCAAAATCTGTCAGGCAATATGTTTAACAAGAAAACCAGAGAACATACTGAATATACTTGTGGTACATTTCATGCTGTTCTTGAAAATTTAATTTTTACTTGTCTCAGTGTTTTTCAGATGGTCAGGTAGCATAGCAAGCTAAGCATATATCTATATTTATGTATATAAGCCATCCCGTGTCTCTGTGTGTGCTCTTTGGAAAAACTGTAATTTATTGTTATTTGTGAAGCAGAAAATCTGTGGGATGTCTAATGTATGGTTCTGGGAAAGCAATTCTGTTGAGGGGCAGGAAGGAAAGCTAGCTGGTTATGCCACTTCAGAAATGTATGTGGCTTCACAGCTCTTGATTTGAATTTGTCTGTAAAATGGGTATATAACTCTGCTTACCTTGTCGGTGTCTCAAAGCATATCCTGTAAGGCATTTCAATATTCTTCAGAAAAATGTCTGAAATTTTAAAACATAAAACAGATGATGTTCAGTGGACTTAAATTAAAATACGAGTAGATGTTCAGATGTAGAGTGTGTTGAAAACCAGTTATACCTGAAAATCTTTTGCTTCTGCCTTAAATAACTTAATAGACTGACTGGAGTTGATTGTTTTTACACTGTACCCCACTAGTCTAGAGCAAAGCCACTGTCATTAAACATTTAAAGACCATGAAGACCTTATAAGTTCATGAAATAAGTGATAGTGGCATTATCTGCTCTATCTGAAAGACACATGTGACAGATCACTTTAAGCAGACATTTAAGAAGGCATTTAACTGTTTTCTAATGTCTCCTGTCACACACAAGGAAACAGCAACAGAACTGCAGATCCTGAAAAAAAGTAGGCTGTAGAAAGTGTTCTTTATTTCTTTAAGACTTTTAAATACTTCAGCTCATGGGATTACTGTGGTCTGATTTAACACCTGCCTCAAGGCAACATAAAAACACTACGTTTTTAATACTACTACAGATTATATATTTCAATACAGTATATTTTTAATGTGTGTCTTGGTGGCACAGGAAGAGATTGACAGTAAGAGGTAGAATGAAGTGACAACCTACCTATTATGTGCATCCCATATTTCAAGCCAAATGGTCAGGCTAATGTTAGCTTTGTTAAAGTCTTGCTGATATCCACCTATGCTGTGTTCTTTTGCTTTCTAGTTTGCTTTTTTTAGTACTGGTGTTTTGCCTCTGGGTGTGTTTTGGTTGTGCAATTAAGAAAATAGTAGTTTTCAACAGATACCTTCAAAAGCTTACAGTATAGGCCTGGCTTTCAAATCTCTGCTAGGGCCAGAATTCGAATCATTACCTCTCATACAGGGTTCCATAATATATGATGTGCTTTGAGGGATTTAAGAAATTTCCTGAAAATTTTGCCAGTAAGATTTATTTTTACAAGCATACAAGTTAGGAAGGCTGTCCCTACATGCAGTGGGCCTGTGAACAGTGTTCTGCTTCAGGGAGTAGATCATAGCTGTAGTTACAAAACTCTGCTCTAGTCTCAGAGTTAAAATGGAAGAAATAATGGATCTGCTAGTCTTGACTTCCACTGGGTGCTGTTTATTTTGCTAGCTTTCTGCAGCTCCCAGTTCAACATCATCTCCATTTTTGGCTGTTATTAACTAGATTGTTTCGAAATATACTAGTCCTATATAACTATTTTAGCTATACAGACTGAAAATACAGCTGTTGTTAGTGAGTTGTAAAAATAAATCCATTGCTACAAGTTGCACTGAATGGTGCTGTAAGTCATTTATCAAGCAGATATAATCCTTTTTGTATCCTTTGGGGAGTTAAATGTTTGCGGTGCAGTATTACGGAAGAAACCTGAAGGGAGAAACTGGGATCTGTAGTGGGTATAAATGGATAAAGTTAATTAAGAAATCAAATATGCAGATTTGGCTCACCTCTGAAGAAAAATAGCTCATTTGGCATTTTTCTGTTAATTAAGAACGTTACATGAAGATGAAAAAAGTTGAATCTCAGTAATGAGAAGCAAGCAGCATTCTGTGAGGAAGATTTCTTCCTGAACATATACTTGAAGAGGAGAACAAAGAAGAAATAGAAGAGTTGAAGTCAGAAAACTGCACTCCTTGAAAATGTTTCTTTTCATGTAGCTGCTACCCTTTGGATTTGGACACCATCACCCAGGTTCTCATTTTGATACTGTGCCCATGTATATTGCTTTGTTCCATCTTCAAACCTGCATTGCCGATGCAGATATTGTGTCAGAGGAGCTGTGTTGCACTTTCAAGCCTTGGATGAGGTTTATTGAGGAGCTTGGGCTTCAGACTTTTGTGTTCAAGAACAAAATGAAGACCTCTTCAGAGCTCCCGCTGTAAATCTGTTCGGTCTCTGCCTTTTGTACCTTTCCCAAATCATGCTACCTTAAGTGATGCTTCTTAGGTTGCCTGTCAGCTGGAGATGGGGCATACTTCTTGGCATCAGGAGGGGTCCCAGTTGCCTGCGTAGAGAGAAGGTGTGAGAGCTTCCAAGGAGAGAAGAGTGGGCAGAGTTCACAGGTCAAGAAACTGCATGGAAACAAGGGTCTGCCTGGGAAGATGCAGTGACTGGGCAGAGGGTTGTGCCTGTACGTTATTTACATTTCTTCCTCCTTCCCTGTTTGTTTTGATATTTCTCCTTTTGAAAAGTTGATTAAGCTAGTTGTTTTCATCAAGTTTAGCTTTTTTGCATGTGCTCAAGTACTGTTCGAGTGCCTTTGGGAGGCTCACTATAAGGGAATAGTCTGGCTGGGTCCATCTTAATGTTAAAAGCTTTGTTTATTTTTCATGTTAACATTATATTTCTGAGCCAGCTATCAATTGTTTGTTCTCTTCTCAGTAAATCACTCCATAAAGTTTTGTTCATCTGATTTGAAAATAACGGTGGATTTCTCCCCAAGTGAGGTTTGTGGGTTTGCATTATGAAACTTTCATTCCTTTTTGCGGTTGATAGTGCCTGAGAAAATAAATCAATTAAAGGTTACTGAGGTACTGAAGTGTGCAGTTCTGGTATAACCGAATCCAGGAGTGTAACCACGCTTTAATGAGATTATTTGTCTTTAACAGTATAGGGTTGTTCTTTGTAATTTATGTTAATTAAGCTTTTATTTTAAAATTGCTCAAATTAGAGTATGTCTTCCCACAGGAAACATCCTCATTAAAATAGTTAGCTTCATATAAGAAAAATAACTTCTGCTGTTTGGACTACGTTTTATTTTGTATTCTTTTAGCTAGCTTTTAGGAAACATGTTCTTTGACAAACCTTGGAAATTCCCATCCTTAAATCTTAGAGTTTTAATTTGGTTGCAGACAATTTCTAATGTAGTTTTGTAGTGTAAGCATGAGTTAAAAATTATTCTAATTAATATGTGGAATGTTAAATAATATGCAGGTAATGAAGCTTTCTATACTATATTCACTATGGTCCAAATATACCTGAACCTGTGTATTTCCCATTCATTAGTGACAATTTATGTTTTGGGAATGCCAGTCTGCAAAGTTTGTAGTGTTTAAGTTAAGCACAGACATACAGTGATTTTTTTTTTTTTCCCCCTCTCTCTTGAGTGCTGTGAAGTGATTTTATTTTATTTTTTTCTCACTTTTAGGAAGAATGACCTCACCTTTGATTTCTCTGATACTTCACATGGTTTCAGCAATCCTTACTAATTAACTGAAGCTTTTTATAATCTGGACCTGTATTTGATGGAAATATGAAAGGATCTGCCAGATTGTAATTTGCATCATAGCTGTATAGCAATAGTTAGTGTTTTTCTTAAGATCACACCTTCTGGATTTAGTTGATTACATAAGACTCTGCTTAGATCTCTGGGAAGCTGAGCAGGGGATTTAAAAGTTTCTGTAAGACTGAGAAATTCTCAGTGTTTTCCCCAAAGAGACAGGAGTTGGGTGTCCTCACATCCCTTCTGCCCAGGGCACTGGTGGAGTCTGTAGAGCTGGTGGTTATTGCTTCAGTCTTAGATTTATTTTTCTAGGATTTCAAGGTTTCCAGATGTTTTTAGGGTTTTCTGTCACTTCCTTGCTGAACCAAAACCTTTGAGCCTATAGATAGAGAGGAAAAGATGAATGGGACAGGGAAGTTTGGTGGGTGAAAATAAGAAGGGAAGAAATGCCTTAATGTTGCAGCGTCTCTTTGCTCCATCACATGCATGTGCATGCACACATACTTGTCTGGAAAGCAAAAGAAAAGTGTGTCTGCATGTGAATTTAAATAGATAAAATGCTCAGAATCCAGTGTTCCTGGGAAAAGTAATTCAATTTCTCAATTTTTCCTGTGTTTGTTGAATTAAAGGAGACTTTCAGATACTTAGTTACTTTGTGTCAGGAAAAATACTGGGATGATCTCTGTTTCTCCTAATTTTTCCCCTTTTGTTTGTTTTTCTTCTCACAGGCCAGTTTAATAAGGCAATTTGGTAGTCCTGCAATTTGAGAATCGTAACTGACTTGATCTTGGTTTTCATTTTTTAGTGGATTTTCCTCTCTAATACTGCTTCTCTCCCACAGTCCGTGACATATTTCTAAGAGTTCTTACTCACCTTAAAAATTTTTATTAATGTTAGCACACTTGAGCAGTGGAACACTGCCAGAGATGTGAAGGAACAGTGGGCTAAATGTCACTTGTCTGCAGAAAAGGTTCTGTGGAATTTGTGGTGGTTTTTCTTTTTCATAGCACTGATAACCAGAGGGAGGATATTGGTGAATATTTTTGATGGAAAGTGAGTCTTGGAGAGTCAGCCTTTTTTGGGAGGAATCTTTCTCTTTGAACTATAAAACATTTGACACAGAGGTGATACATGCCTGTGTATGTACCTGCGCATTTTGTACAAAGGCTATAATCAAAGACTTTTTTTTAATTTAGGAATTCAAACACTTAGAAGTTCTGGATGTGCCATTACTTTTATTCTTCCCCTTTTGGTATTAAACCTAAGGCGGGAGGTTTCTGGAGCAAAGGAATGTGGTTCCGGATGGTTTCATGATAGGTATGTACATCAGAGTTGAATTAAGATTTCACCAGTAACTATAAATCTGTCGTTTCCAACACCTTGATTGTGAGACTTCATTTCTTATATGTTCTTTTACTGTATCTCTTTATATGTAATTTTGTTTAAGTTGCATTAGAAAAGTTGTATTACATACTGCTGAATATGTTTAAGAGCAGGATCAGTTTTCTTGGGAACTGTTGAAGTTCGTGATTATTAGAATTCTAAACAAATAAACAGTGATTGAGAGATATTGTGCATCACTCAAGTGGCTCCAATTTTCTTTGCATCAAAGAAGTGGGGATTATTATTCTTGAACATCAGCTCCTTAAACAAGCATCTTAACTCATCCCTGTGACAAAGAATGAAAGACTTAGTTCCTGAGTGTCTACTGAAGGTTTATAGCAGTTTTAGCATATTTGTGAATGTAAAGTAATTTGGAAGCTGAATACTGGTTTCAAGCATGATTTCCTGCGTGGTTAAAAAGGTGCTCTGCTACTCTACCCTTCTTCCCTACCAGCAAAGCTCATTATAGGTTGTTTTCCTAAGATTTTAAGCCATAGCACTGCGCAGTTCTCTTTCTCTCTCCATTTAGACCAAGGCTTTTTCTTATTTATCTATGAAGAGAGTATTGCAAATAATTTGTTTTCATTGAGGAAAAAATGATTAAACTGGGACAATGAGGTTTTTTCTTTCATCCTCTGCTTCTGCATTTGTTTGAACAGCAGCTCTCTGCTGCTCAGCTTGAGGCTTCTGTGCCTGCTGCATGGTGCAGCTGCCCAGGCTGGTTAAAGCCCGTTGCTGTAGTGTCCTGGGAAGGGGCTGCTGCTCACTGTCTGAGCTGTGCCATGTGGCAGTGTCCCAATATGGAAAGAAATAGCACTCAGGTGATAGTGTTTTAGAAAAGAAGCAGCAAACTATGATAGCCATTAGTTCAGCATATTCTGTATGTGTTCTTCACTTGCCGACTGTATAATGTGTAGATGTGATTAACCTCATTTGACAGGCTGGGTCTATGTTAATTCATCCTTGACTTTGCTGTAATCACTTCTGGTGGTTTTAAAGTGCAGCTAAAACTTACCTGTTTGTGCCTGCTAAGACTGCAGATGTGCAGCACTGTGCCATTTGTCTGAGGTATGTGGGTGAAGAACTGTAGCTCAGTGGAAATCATCAGCTGTGCATTAACTGGATGTTAAAAATGTATTAAAGAATGTTTCATTTAGGTTTTTTTTTTTCCAGATGAAACCACTGCTATATCAAGATCCATATTTTTCAGATATTTTTAAGAAATTTTAACTCATAATTTCTATATGTTTATTACCAGTTTCATTTTAAAAGAATAATACTTAAACAGAATGAGTCTTCCACTTTTGAAATGTCTCCAGAAAATGTTCTTCACTCTATTTAAAATGCACTTCTGTTCTGATGAGAACATACAAGAAATGTTCCCATTGTGTTTTCTGTATGCTGATGTATGCTTTTGGATGCCTGTTTAATATCAGTTGGGGTTTACTGAAGAAACACAGGGATTTAAGCTGTAATTTCTGAAACGCGGTAAGAGTTTTTTTTTGGGGGGGGGGGTGTTCACTGAAAAACAGTGTACTGTGCACATTTCTTTCTACAGAAGTCACCAGGATTTTCATAACAGGCAGTGTAAAATGTCTAGAAAGAGAAGAAATTTGGTTGGGGAAGAATGGGGGCAAAGTTTTTGATTTGATCTTTAGAGTAAGGATCACCTTAGAAGGCACTTCCCTTGAGTCATTCAGGCTAACAAGTTCTGTGCTGAGCATCTGCTCTGTGTCCAACTTACCCTGTGCAGTTGCTTACCTAATAGCAGCAAGTCTTGCTTCCTCTTCTGAATTATATTCTCTTCTCTGAAGGTGTTCATGCTTTGAAACAGTTTTTCAGTAGTGACCTGAATTCACAGGTTCAGACTGCTCTGCTTGGTCATCCCAGCTTTCAGTCTTTTATTCTCACTCTGACAGCACACTCGGGATCTGTGAATCTGACCGCCTGGTGCTGTGTCCCTGTGTCCTGGCTTATTCTGACTTTCTCTTTCACAGAGCTGATACATGGGCTTCTTACCAGCTTCAGCACTGCAAGTAACATGCTGAATACTGTGCAGAGGGAGTGAAAGAAGTGAGCAGCTCTGTGGATAATGCATTGGGTTCTTCTGCACGTACGTAGAATATGGTCCAGATAGCAAGCCAGAAGTGAGGAAGTTGCTGAAAAAAAAGATTGCTCAGAGAAGCAGAAGGGATTTAGTACATTCAGCTGGAGTTTTTCTTGGAAGCCATATTCACCCAGGATTGAAAGGTAATATTTTCTGTGGGTTTTTTTAATTTGATTTTTGGTTTATCTGTTAGATTCAGGGAAGACACTTTAAAAAAAAATAGTGATTTGTCTTTAATGCATATCTTTATGAAAGTTATTTGAAGAAGCATGCATGTTAATTTGCTTTAGTTTTGGTCCCTTTACTTAGAACTTGGTTTTAGGGCAGTGCTGGCGATGGAACAGAAATTTCCAAGGAGATGACTCTTACCTGACAGCTTAGTGCAGAGAATTGGAGAGGTGCAGAGACTGGATAAAATGCCTCAGAACTGGAGGCGGACTAGAATGGCAGACAGGAGAATAACAAAATCCTTGGTAGGAGGCTGAAATCAGATAAGTACAGAATAGAAACTGAGAGTAAGTATTGGAAAAATAGCTTGAAGATGAGATCAGTTATCCTCTTACTTGGTGCTTGTAAATTGAAATTATACAGAATTCAACAAATACCATCATGGGGCTAGCTAAGACATTCTTAACTATGTTTGCAGGGGATGTCCGAGCAGATGAAGGCAGCATTCCTTTCTAGCCTTTTCATTTCTGCTTGAAGCTGATAGAAAGCATTGTTTATGTGGTTTAAATTGTGGTGTGTAGAATGATAGCTGGCAATTAGAGGTGAGGAGAAAGGACCAGGTAAGGATATACTCGGAGAGTATACCATGAGGGAGAAAGTGTGAATTGTCTTGTGTGCATCAGAAACAGTGTTCTTGTTAAATTTTAAATGGAAAGTATCTGATGGTGGAATGCACAATGTGTTGAAGGGGAGAGGGAAAAGGGCAGAGAAGCATAGAAATTTCATAGGTAGAAATAGTGTGTTAGAAATGGCACCATTCTGAAATGTTAACCTAATTTTGCATTGCACTTGTAAAATAACCTTTTTCTGGAACCACTGAAAAAAGGTAGGTGTTTCACGTTAAATAATTTTCTAAGTGTGACATTTAAGTATTCGCTCATCAGGTGGTTTCCTGAAAGGCTGCTGACACTGCTCTGTGGGGAATGTGTGTTATTAAATGTTATAAAAAATATACAGTTTATATTCTTGATAATCTCCGTAGTACAACCTGAGCTTTATTTGTGGTACCATCTACAACTTGATGTAATTAATTCCAGTACATAAGATTACTATAGTCACATCTATTTCCCTTGTCAGTCAACCTGATTAATTAACTTTCATGCTGTTGATTCTCTGTGGGATATCTAAATATGTACAAATGACAACACAAAGTTGTTTGGGGTTTTTTTTTGTTTGTTTGGGTTTTTTTAAATTATAAGTAATCTTTTAGCACACTTTCTCCTAATCGATATTCCTTCTTTGTCCCATGAATCTGTTAGGTCTAGCTTATAGGAAAAATGCCATGGATATTTTTGTGATTAGACTTGTGCTTTCAGTTACAAAGGGTAGTCAAACAATCTGTTAGTAGTAAACTCTGATTGATTTGTGACAGGAGTAGAGCAGCAACACTTTGTCAGCATCGTGAGCTAATGAAAGCTTGTATATGAAGTTTAACAAGTTGATTCTCTTGTCTGATAGGTTAATGTGCTGGGTATTATTTAGGCAGTAAATGTCCTTATTTTTGTGGAGGAAACAAGATTTAGAAAATTTTAAGCTATTTTTTATGGCACTGTTTTAGCAGCATGTCTCAATAACATTCCTTGGCAAAGTCAAGTGATGACACAGAAAACGGAAAATTCAAACTCAACAGGCTGATCTAAATTAATATGTTAAATTACTTTAATTTTGTAACTAGAAGATTTTGTAACTAGAATTAAAACTATACCAAGGCTGTTTATATTTGTTGGGCAAAATTACAAACCTCAAAGAATTTTGACAAGTTATTGAAGTTTTTCTATTTAGCATTAAGGTTTGGGGTTTTTTTTCTGGATGAGTTGAAATTTAAAGCAATACATTCAGAAATAGGAAAGTTGAAAACTGTTCGTTCTGTTAAGCAGTAAATACTGACTCACCCTAAAACATGAGATATCCCAACCAGTTCAAGACATCTTTCTGTATTCTTTTACAAAGAGAAAGCCATTCTCATGAGCTTTCATTCTATGTATTTGCTTCTTACAGCAGAATCAAATTTCCCAGTTGTTCCACTGGATTGGATTGGACACTACTCTGAGGTTAAAAATAAATAAATAGTCTGAATTTTGAGAAGTATTTTTCCCACCAGTTGCTCAGTTCATTACTGAATGGATAGTACGCTTCTGTTTCTATTTGTAGATAATAAATAGCACATCTATTCAGACAATCAAAACCAGGGTGTCAAGGGAAATGCTCCAGTTTTCACAAATGGTGCTCAGCTTTGCACAATTAGTATTCATAAACAGCATGATCAGTACCAGCAAGACTTTGACCATTTTAATGAGAGAGACAGCCTTGGTCCATAGCTGCCATCTGAGCTGAATATTTCTGTTTTTAAAGGTTACTCTGTTTTTGTTCATTGCTTAAGAATAAATACCCCAAACCCTGTGTATATGGTGAATCTGCCTTCGTATTTCATTTTCGGAGTTTTTGCAAGAGGAATGCCTAGAGTCTAGGCCACTGTCTGCCTTTTGTTTCTGCAGAATACAAAGTGGCAGAAGAGCTCTCTCCAGTGTTGAAGGAGTTTGGCTTGTAAGCGTGTGCTGCTGGGGGTTGTGCCCTGCTGGGTGCAATCTCTCGGGTTGTTATTTTCTGATCAGGTTGCATCAGTGCAAGCAAAATGCAGTGATGTGCACCTGTGTGTGTTGCAGAAAGCTGAGGGAGCTCAGGAATTGCCCAGGTCTGTTTTCAAGAGCAAATTCACAAGTGTTAATGCTGTTTCTTTGTGGGGTGAAGAGGTAAAGGTTATCTGTTGTTGGGTTACGTTCATTAGGGAAAAGCAAAGGGGTTTGTGGGTATGGTATATGTTTCTGAAGATTAGAGGAATATAACTGGAAGAAGGTTTAAAAACAAACCCCCGGAAACCAAATCCAAGGTGGATTTTGAGTGATAGTCTTGCTAACTATTTTTCTTGTGTTTCTATGTTTGTTATGATTAATACCTACATTTTTCCTCAGTATAAGATGCTTCCTAAATAAGATTTAAGAGGTCATGGCAACTCCATACCTGTATGAAGTCTCTCTGAATTTTTTTTTTTCTTCTCCTGAGCTTTCCTTGCAGAACATTATGGTGACTCAGAGAACTTTGTTTTGTTTTTATGCTTTTTTGCGGTGATGTTTTTAGTGCCAGAACTTCTAGGTTACATCACAGGTGTTCTAAAAAGGTCTTTCAGGTAAACTTATTGTTGGTACTGTTCTTATTTATTAGCATACCAGTGCAAGTGAAAATGATACTTCAGAAATTGAGAGTTTGATAAAACTCCTAAAGTAATTATTTTCCCAAGTGTTTTGTGGTGGATTCTTACACAGTTTGTACCAAACAAAAAAAAGCAATTACAAAAAAAGCTCTTTTGTTAATCCCTAAAGGTAAGCATTTCCATAATAAATAGAGTTCTTATAAATTTGCTGTTGATGCTCTTTTCCAGTCATGTAAATAAAATGGTTTTCTTGTGTCATGCTCAACCATAGGCTTTTCAAACACTGGATGGATTGTTCTGCTGCGTTAGTGTTACCTGTGGTTAGCATTTCAGTTATAGGGGAGGTTTGTAGTAGGAGTTATATGAAACAAAGTAATTATATTTTCACATTTCTGGTAAATTCCTTAGGTAAAGCTCTGTCACATGGAATCCCTCTTTCTTATGCTTACTTTATATTGCAGTTCAACAACAGTTCCAAATTACACTCTCTTGTGGGTGCATTAAGCTCCCGTTCAGTTGGTGGTAAACCTTTGTGCCCGCCCTAGGGCATTGCTGCCCTGTCATTTCTAGTGTGACTTAGCTAGGATAGGTTGCAATTGTGGTGATGGCAGAAATATGGAAGCTATTTAATGCAGTGTATTTGATAAGCCGTGGTTGCTGTTTGATTTTTATACTACTGCGTTCATTGGTACCGTAAGAGCTTTCTCGCTCACTCTCCCTTGTCTTTTCTCTCTTCCTGACCATAGTTGTAAACTATGAGGACAAAAATTTCCTGTTACTTCATTTCATATAAATAACTTGTTTAGTGTGGAACAGACCCCATTTGCGTGCTCAGCATTCTGGTTTTGTCCTCATATGACACTTCCATAAAATTTGTGTCCCAGGAAGTACCACAATGAGTGGTCCTCATTGTAAAGTAGGTACTTTTATGGTTATTTTGCATAAAATGAATTGCATTATTTTTAATCCTTTCCCAGATGTTTTTTTTAATCTCAAGTCTACTCTACCAAATGTAGTAAATGAATTCCAGAACTCACAGTCACAGTTTTTCTTCCATCCTCAAAATAAAAGCCATCACTTATACTTGAGGGCAGAAGTAGCAGCAAAATTAGACTCTTCCTACTTACTTAGCATAGAATGATCTCATGGCTGGAGATGGCTGTTCAACTTCCACCTTCGAGCAGTTTCAATTTCTAATTAAAAGAAAAAAAAAAGAATAATTAAAAAAATTCAGCCTTTGGTTATGGAATCTCTTTATTACTTTTTAAATCTCCAATTTCATTCAAACAGTATTTAAAGGCAAAAATCTGTTATGATTACTGGCCCTTTTACAGGCTTGAGGAATGTAGTTTCATCTTTAGTTGGTTATAAAAACCTTTATTGGAGGAAGCATCCCAAGTAGTGGATGATAATATATTAATACTGTATGTACTGGCCTATAGATCACACACTTCTTTTCATCCCCCCACCCCCAGCTGGCAAACACTTCAGATTTACGTACAGATTTCCTGGAAACTTCTTATTTCTTAGTAATGGCACCTATGCTGACGTCCGGAAGCTTGATTTGAATCAATAAATGTAATGAGTAGTAAGATTAATTCTCCCAGCACTCCAGAATCTTTTGGCAGTTGCATTAAACTTTCAGATCTCATATAAATTTCTCCAACAAATTTATCTAGTGGACTCCATTTATGGCTCCCTTGGACAATAGAAGAATGTCATAAAAACATGCTTCAGGAAAAAGGAGAGGTGGTGAAGGAACAGGTGACCAGTGCCACCCAGCCCAAAGCCAGAGGATCAGCAAAATGCTGTACGTTGTTTCTGATGTGCTTCATTTAGAAAGGGAACATTAGTGAACTCTCTTTAGGGGGTGGAAATATTTTTTGGTCATTTTTCTTTTGTCTATGCAAAATAAGCCGGTTTATCTTTTCTTAAGGAAACTTGCTGTGTCATGCAGAAAACGTCAGGTATAACCAGATAAAGTAGCATTACAAAAACTGATAGAGATTTCATATTTAGATATTTCAAGGATTGTTTTCTCTTTCAGACAGCTGAAAACTATCAACTCTTACCCAGTCTGAAATGGTCAGATTTTGACTGAATCACAACAACTCAGTCTTTCCATTTTTAGCTGCAGTCCACAGGTGGTTCTGGAGTTGTACAGGAGAAAAGTAGGTCTTTGAGTTGAAAAAAATCTGCACATGTGGACAAGTTGATTTGACAGTATGCTGCTTTACATATGTAAAATAATCAGTAGCAGGAGGGGAGTATTCAAAATCCTGCTTTTGTTTAAGCAGCTGTGGTGTTTAAATAATGGATTTAGCATGTCCTACTGCATGAAGAGAGACTAGATGCCAATAGCTCTGAAGTTTTACAGTCTCCTGTATGCTGTCTAAAGTATCAAGAAGACTTATTGCTTGCAGTAATACTCTTGCTTTAGGAGGGAAGATTATTAGCCATTTTTGCCAACAGAAGAGTAGTTGTACTTAGCATAAAAAAACTATTGTGGAAAGATACTGGCTGTGTATTAACTGAAGGTAATTGTGTTCTGTGACCTGGCCTATCATGAAGAAATTTCCTGGTTTTCCTTTTGAGTGACACTGTTCATTATGCAGGACATAAAAGTTAAA
The DNA here is from genome assembly GCF_000700745.2 of Antrostomus carolinensis. Lineage (NCBI taxonomy): Eukaryota > Metazoa > Chordata > Aves > Caprimulgiformes > Caprimulgidae > Antrostomus > Antrostomus carolinensis. Next base: position 68,405 of record NW_010315497.1, read on the forward strand.
ATTCCAACCTGAAGCCATCTCAAGAGGTAATTAAGAAGTCAGTTTGTGATGGAATAGGCCGTGACATAAGCCAACACTCTGTAGGTAGCTATTTCCACTGCACAATAAACTGCTTAGTCCAAGTATATTTTTCCAACTGAAGATAATCTGAGATTTGGTGTTAATTAGCTGTCATGTTCTGTTGGTGTAATCACTTGCACATACTCTTTCTGTTTACGTACATATATATATATCCCTATAAGGATATTTGTTTTCATTTGTGCTGTGTATTTGCCTAGAGTATAAATATCTAGGGATTTTGTTTGTTTATGCATGGTTCAACTAATTCTAGGAAAACACGTCTCTCAGGTTGAAAATAATTGAAATTTTATGTCTTACTTCAAGTCAGGCATTCACGCCACAGTAGTTTTCAGGTAAGTGCAAGGAATTTATTATAGCATAAGATGTGGATGCCCCCTCCCTGGAAGTGCTCAAGGCCAGGTTGGATGGGGCTTTGAGCAACCTGGTCTAGTGGAAGGTGTCCCTGCCTGAGTAGCAGTAGGGCTAAAATTCCTTAATGCCCATCACCACTCTCAACAGCCAGTTCATTCAGTTACTTGAATTTAAGTTCCCTGAAAGAAATTAGAGTGTTATTGGGATGGACGTACAGAAAGAATTTTTCTGTGCGAGTGAAAGTTTAAATCGGATGAGCTAACTAGAGGATTCAAGCTCTGGATGAAGACATAAGATAATTATCTTTTCTGCCTACTTGGCTGCAGTTTTTAGGAGAGGTTTTGACTGACGTGGAATCTATCTCCATGAGTATTCACTATAGCCATATGTCTGAGCAGGGAGTGCTTGCTGCCTTTCTGGTATTTACCCCAGATGTCAGACTGGTGTTTGCAGGTTTGTCATATATACCTGCAGGTAATCTGGAGCTTACATAGGTAGATTGCTTCTCCTGAATAACAGGGACGTTGCTCTCATTTAGAAAATGTCATTCATCTAATTTAAACTTGTAGAATCAGGATCATGCTCTCTTGTTTGACATTGCAAAAAAACCCCAGGCTTGCTTACTCCTTAAAGGTTAAACCTCCTTATTGCTGGATGAATTAATCTTCTTGATAGCTTTATATAATCTTTCAGACATGACATAAGAACCTTGTGGATCGGTGAAACAGTAAATCCTTTGTTGGTGTTGGTATGAGGCGTTTTCAGATCATGTTTGGGTATGGTTGGAAGTCTCCGCCTTCTCTGCCCAGCACTATGGCTGTGGACTGAACACGATGCTCTTCGAGAGCCGGACATCTTGGCGGGGGATTCTCCAGCTACAACTACTCCCCATAAACTCAGAAAGAACTAGGCAAACTTTGCATGGCAAAGTTTCTGGAGAAATTGTATTCCTTGTTATTCCTTATAACAGGTGTTTCATACACCGTTGCCTTCTTTGTATTATTTTTTTTTCTTGTTGTTGTTAGATAGGTTGGTGAATCTTCTATTTCTGACCCTTTTCTTACAGAAGCTTCGTTAATATAGAATACAGAATTTTCTGTTGGAAAATGGAGAAGGAACTTTGCTGCAAATTGATTTGATTTTCCCTAAATTAGGTTATTTTTAAACTCATTCCACAAATACTGAATTCTCCATTGTTGCCGGAGCTGCAAATCTGGTTTGTTTTCTGGGAGCTTTTATCAAGGACTGCATTTCCCTTCAAGCTTATGTGTGCATGGTGCATGTTGGCAGCCAAACTGTGGCAGGAGGGCAGGAAAGGCTGCTGAGTGGCTGGCCACAGGAATGACTGGGAAACAGGGTATCACAGCCCTGGGAGGGACAGGTGTCAGCTGCCCTGCAGAGGGAGACTTAATAGAGGTACATTACAAAAGTGTTTGCTTTTTCTTAAATATCAGCTTCTGTGATGCTTTTGGGTCTAATATCTGCTCTTCAAAAATTGACTTTTGAACTAGTCATTATATTTAGAAAGAAACAGAAAAATTTCAGACTTTGTTTAGTTTAAGTGCAAGTCTTCCAGGTCTGACTGGTGTAAATACTCCTGGTAACTGTTTTGGGGCAATTCTGAATTAAATGTTTGTCCCAGGACATGCTCTTGGACCAGTTTAGCATTTTCACACCCAAATCACACCCATATCACCAATTCTGTTTCCTTGAGGAAATAAAAAAAGAAAATATATATTAAATATACTTGACTTTATCATAGAAACATAGAATAGTTTAGGTTGGA
>NW_010315498.1:0-9367 GCF_000700745.2 Antrostomus carolinensis
TCATCTGCAAATTTGCTGATGATGGACTCATCAGCAAATATGGAAATATTCCATATCATGTCACATTACGTCAGTATATCAACCAGGGTTGACTGGAAGACAGGGGTATTTCTCTTGGGGATCACTCGGGCTTGCTCTTCTGGAATTTCAGTTTCAGGACTGTCTTGGCTCCGGGATCGCTGGCTGGCACAGGATGGGCATCGGTCAGTGGGTGGTGAACAGTTGCACTGCGTATCACTCGTTTGTATATTGTTATCACTTTTGTTATTATTATAATTTTATTTTAATTAGTAAATAGTTTTTATCTCAACTTTTGAGTTTTCTTGTCCTTTTCCTTCCAATTTTCTCCCCTACTCCCTAGGAGGGGGAGAGTTGTGAAGGTGAGAGAGCAGGCTGTGTTTGGCTGCAAGCTGCAAGCAAAAAGGGTGAATCCACCCAAACCACCACATATTTGAAAACAGAAGGACAAGTTTTAAATGGAAAATTCTAAGCAGCATCTGCTAGAAAAGTCACATCTAGATTTGTCCACATGTCTGTCTTTCTGCCTGGCCGTACAGTTGTGGTATGTCAGCTAAACAGTTCTTAACACCATTCATTCAAAACAGAAAATTGTGCTTGTCAGTGTAGTTACACGGCTTCTGTCATCAGTTTCTGACATCTCAAATATTTTTTATTTCTTTTACAGCAAGAAACTGTGAGCTCAACAGTTTTAAGTACTATAGTATGTATGAGGAACAAAGGCAGAGATAAAATGACAAAAGGGATGAAGCAAAAAAAAATCAACCATGAGATTACTGAAGTTAAACCCACCCTCATATTGTGTTTTCAGTGTGGAGAAGGTCTGCACTGAGGAATGCTGCGTCCAGAGGTCTACACAGCAGAGTCAGAGCTACACAGATACTGCAGAGGTGTACAGTAGTCTTAGTAGCTGCTTGTAAGAAGCAGACACTCACTACTTTTCCAGAGTTAATTAGCTCCTCTTTTCAAATGAGCTAATTAGCCTGAGCACAGCCCTGCACTGACACAACCATACCAGTCCTGGAGCTGACTCATTAGCTGGCTTGATACCCTCTTCATTCACTAATGTGGATACTTGCACAGCTCTGAAGAAAAGTGTGTCCTGGTAGTTAGGTACTAGCTTCTGCACTAATTAGCATCTGAACATTTTGTAAAATGTGGAACAACTTCAAGAGGAAAAGAAATCAATGTTCCAAAGCTTAGTGGTTAGAGCACTCATCTAGAAAGAGGGAGGAAAGCAGGTCAAATTCTTGTTTTCAGAAACTGGTGTAGGTAACACTCCCTTCTAATTCAAAGGGTTTTTTTTCAGTTATCAAAAACGCTCTCAAAAGATATCTTTTATAGAACCTAAAATAAAGAGAGTGGTGCAGGGCTTTTTGTTCTTTAAAATTCTTGATTTTTCCACTAAACCAAAATTCAATTACTAGCAGAGGCCTAATAGCAAATACAGATTATTGACTGCACTTGAGGCCATCCGAAATGAACTACTGCCTGAGGGTTAAAGTCATTCCTAGGATTAGGTAATATTGCCTGAAGCCAAGTGAAAGGAGCGCTTTAATACCTCTGGGCAACAGTTTACTGCAATTTCCCTTAGACCCAGTCAGTGATTAATTAACCTTTTAGAATCTTCTGGGTTAATGGAAAGTTTGCACTGGAAATCTCCACAGATTGAAACATGAACTGAGATCATCATGAGCAATAGCAGAACAGACGTGATATTGGTAGATGAACCACTGTTTTCAATGGTTGTTAGGCTATTGCTTCAGCCTGAGGGTAGTCATATGCCCTATTTATAGCTGAATGAGCTTATTTTATCTCAACTACTAAGAAAGGTTTTTGCATGTATAAAATAAGCACTGTTTATCTTATAATTGATAATTATCTAAAACCAATTCAGCTCAAATTCTACATGTTTTCAATCAACATGAGAATAAAAGGGTTGGGAAATTGCTACATAAGAGACATATAGAGTGACAAAAAGGATCCCAAATGGAGAAACGACGATCCATATTTCTACTTACCTCAAATCCTGTGGAGATTTGGATGTGGATGGCAACTGTGTCCAAGATAAAGAAAGATGTTTGTGAATTGTATTGGATTAATTGCATGCCTACCAAATCCTGGGTTTGTCTGAGTAAATAAGGTTTTGGACTAAGACTCAACTCCAAATATGTGTTGGGAAAGTAATTGCACTACTTAATAAAAGCATCTTCAAAATTTTATCGGCTCAACAAGTGTCAAGAATTAGTAAAATAACACAATCCAAACAGATGCCTACTGACTATCAACATTCCTGAGTTCTGAAACTGCTACAAGTTAAGAGACTGTATTAAATGCAGATCATTTCCAAATCCCTAAAGCCAGCACTGCAGCAAGACATTTAAATGATGACACAATGAGTTACAGCCTGCCAGCTTGGCACAGATTCAAAGTGGCAGCAGCTGAGGTGTGCTTTAAAAATAGGGATTTTAAAAATTGGATTAAAAATCAATTAAAATCCCATTAGAAACATAATTGTAGTGATACAAATCATAAAATAATATCTTTTACAATAAACTATAAAACTGAGGAAGCTTACATAATTAATACTATCTATTGCACAGATAGACCCATACTTTTCAATCACTTACAACCTACATGTCAAGAGAATGCCTTTGAAAAGGAGAGAGTGCAATTTCAATAGGAAGTCAACATGTATGGCATAGGATTCAGAGGGTGTTTCTTTGAGTAGCTTTGATTTCCTTCCCCTCCTCAAACCCCCAGATCATACATTGCTCTTGGAGATTAAATGCCAGCAAATCTAGATTGTAAAACAATGAGACCTGCCACATGATGGTGGCAGTCCATTTGATAAAGCAGCTAGTGGCCATCCATCACATTTTTGATCCCTGAATGAGAAAATAATCAACCAATTTTCTACTGGTGTAAAGTCAGTGCATGTCTTAGGCAATGAAATTGTGTCCCTTTATGTTGAGAATGAATGTGCTTTAATTGATTTTTTATGGGAAAATAAGGGTACAGGTAAAAAAAAAATGCCAACATCACTTATGCCAAATAGGAAGATTGAATTTTTAGTTTATTTCATCATTAATCCCAGTTTTTCTGAGCTGTCGGCCTTGCTCGGCCTCTTCCACTAAAGTGACCCCCATAGTTTCAAGTGCTGGCACTCAGTTCTTACACAGTGTGCTCTAGGCAAGGTTGGATTATCTGTTTATTCTTGTGGGCTTGTAGTGCTTTATGCTGGCGTTTGTACTATGGTGAGTAAATTAATGACCTGATCATTTTCCAAAGTGGTAAAATGAGAAAGACACCTTTAAAAAAAATTCTCCAGATTTATAGCAAACTTAACTTTTCAGTTTCCTCATCACTAATCTTGTTTTATACAGTATTTTTTAAAAAATATTGCATTAGTAAAAGCTTCCAGTCACAATAAATTATAAAATTTTCTTTTTTATTATTTTGCAATGATGCTTTAAATACATATTCCTGTAAAGATTAAGAGCATAATTTAATTGTCCTTGTATCAGATGAAAAAAACATGATTCCCCACAGCAGCCTATTGACTCCTTCAACCTTGCCTCTTGAAACCTTTCTGAATGTAGAAGCTGATACTGCAGGTTTTATATTTATAATGATTAATTAATTCTGCACTAAGCAATGTTCCTGACTGCAAGAACAAAATCCACTTTAGAAAACATAAATGACAGCTTGCCTAAAATAATTAACACCAGTGCTGATAGAATTGAGATGTTCTCCCTCTGCTTTACACTAGCGTATTTGAGAGAATTTAATTACTAATATTTCTGACTAGCAGAAGAATTTCATTAAAGGAAAACTTGATGTGGCAGGATTGAAAACTCATATAAAATATGCTACAAAAATCTAATGCAAATGGGATAAACCCTGGTTAAAAATGAAGATATAATTAACCCAGAGTTAAGCATGCAAGAGTATTTCCTCTTTTTTTTTTTTTTTTTTTTAGGAAATCAGATCATGTTAAAAATAACCTACATGAAAGTATTCTCTCATTCTGCCAGTCAAATAGCCAAGTAGGGTTTGGCTATGCAGCACAGCAAGCCTGAATTTTTCCATCTCTATGCAGAACAAGTCTGATAAGGTCTGTCCTGGTAACAGGAAGGTCTCAACAGTGAGCGAAGTACAGGTGATTTGTGGCATGGTGTGGTGGTTAAACCTGTCTGGCAGCCAAACACCACACAGCTGCTCCTTCACTCTCCCCTGCCAGGGAACAAGGGAGAGAATTGGATGGGTAAAGGTAAGGACACTCATAGGTTGAGATAAGGACAATTTAATGACTGAAATAAAACTTAAAATGACAATAACAATGGTAATAATAGCAATACTAGAATATACAAATGAGTGATGCATAGTGCAATTGCTTACCACCTGCCGATTAAGCCCCACCCGTTCCTGGATAACGATCCTGGAGGAGCAACAATCCTGAACCGAAACCATAATCCCAGAAGAGAGAGTACCCCATCATTCCAGCTGACCCTCATTAATATACTGAACATGACATTATCTTATATGAAATATCCCATTGGCATATCCAACTGACAATTTGGGTTTGCTAATTTTACTATGCCCCAGGCCAGTCCTCTGCGTCTGCAAACTAACAAAACACGAGGAAGCTGGAAAGTCCTTCATTTTCCAGTAACAACTGAAAACATCAGTATTTTATTGACTTTCTTCTCATAACAAATCCCATCCTGAAACCAAAACAGTGCTATTTTGGCTAATAAGGAGAAAATTAGCTCCATTCCAGCTGAAAATCAGGACACTTGGAAAGAACTGTCCTTCCTCCCTAGCTGCAGTAGGAACTCTCTGCTTGCTGTTCATTAGGGATGGAATCTGGGCCTTAGCATGCTGAATAATGTAAACATATGTGTTAGTTTACACAAGACCTTGAATCAGGACAAATTTTCCCTGAAAGGGGACAATGAGTATTTTCTGTGGGTGAGATGGCTTTATCTGCCAGTTCTAGCATCCTATAACTGCTTCCAGAGTTCATTAATTTCAAATTGAAAGTTTACGTGACTGGTTCCTGTGGTATAAACAAATATGGTAGGAGCACAGAAGAGTCTGCTTTATTTTCCTTTGAATTGCTGGGAAGATTACTTAAAATTATGGTAAAAATACAGACTCTCAACCAGAGAAAACAACACAGAATTACTGTCACGCTTTCAAAAAGTGAGGACTTCTGTGAATAAAATGATATGGAAGTACCGTCATGGCTTTCTCCCTGTTAATCCCTATCACTCTGCATCCTCCTTATTTCACATGTGCACAGTTTAAAAATCTAAGTATTGGCAATGAAATTCCTGTGAGTCCATTTTATGGCCATATATATGTCAATGGGACTGACATGCATCTCCACACTACCTGCAACAGATGGTGCAGTTCAATAGCTTCACCATCGCTTGGAGATGTAAGTTTAAGAACGTGTAAATACTGACAGCACACCCATTTCTTTTTTCTTAGAGTTTTTTCTTTCACATTACATGGAGGACCTGAGAGCTATGTAAGTCAGGTATTGTAGTATGTCCTTCCCATCACTGGCAGGTTTTTAGCAGAAATGTCATCCTTTCATCTTTTATTGGTTGGGGCTATCACAGAACATCTCAACATTATCAAGAGCCCAATTCTGGAAGGAAGAAAGTCCATAAAGATAAAATGAAGAGCCATCTGGCTTATTTTCAAACATGTTTCATCTCCTCTAGTGGCTTATAGGCATATGTTTTGCCTACACACAGCCTTGCTTAAAGGTGCAATTTTGCATTGCCTGTAAACCCATCCCTCTCACTTGTGAGTGGAAAAAGGGAGAACCAGAAGGTTTGATTTACTGAAACAAATGGAGGCAGATGTAAATTGTCTTCCTAAGGCAGTGCCTTGTCTGCACCCTAGGTGGGATTCCTCTTAATAGGTAGCAGGGATTGGAAAGGGCATGAGAAAGCAATCTGTAACCTCTCTTTAGGTATTCCTGCTTAATACTAATTATTACTTAATAATGCATAGCATTTATATTTCCTTGTAAATGTTAAAAGTGCTGTAAAAGCATTAACTGGTTAATTCTCAGGACACCCTTGAGATGTGGGCATATGAGTATTATCTTCGTTCCATACTTCTTTCCATAATAAGGGAACAATTAAAATGAAATTGATCAGCTAACTTTATAGAGATCTTAATTCCTACAAATAGGAAATAATAGGTCTAAATGAGTATACTTCTGGGTGTTTAAAAGCAGTATTCATCAGCTGGATTACAGCTGATTTTTCAATGTAATTAACTTTGTATCCAAAAATCAACTTTATTGGTTCACTTCTAGTATATTAAGCACAATAGGAGGGATGCCCCATTTTCTCAGGCAATAATCAGGTTCCCTTCAGCCTTGTAATTGATTCAAGCAGGAACCATATTATTGTCTAGTAAAACAGAGCATCCCTCCTATTATCCCTTAAGTAGCAGTCAGTCTGGGAAGAAAACAGTTACAATGATATATGAAGTTAAGACAGATGCCAACTAAATAGATATCTGAGTAAGCTAGAAAGAAAGAACAAAATAGTTTGAAGAATCAATAAAGGTACTACTTCAGCTAACCATTATGCAACTCATCAACTAATCTCTCATTATTATTGTTCATATCCTGAATGCCCCAATGCTATTACACACTGCACAGACACACAGCAAGCCCAAGAGGCCTCACGATCTAATTTGTCAGCTTTCATTTCTTTCCCACTGTTTTTGTACCTTCTCTCTTGTAGCATTCCAGTTTCCCGTATTCTGATGTCTCCACACTATTACTACAGTGCACCCCACTGCCAGAGGATCAGAGGACTGAGAAAGACTGATCCCAGAGGGTCAAGCAGAGAGATCTGGGGCAAAACCAGCTCAATCAGTGTCATTTACATTTATTTGTTTTTTATCCAAATTTTAAGTGCAGGGTCATAATGAAAAAACCAATGAGTGTGTTGGGAAATAAGCATAAGGGAAGAAGTACATTTCACCCAGGTGAAGAGATCTCTGAAGGAAGGTGGGTGCTGTGGCTGGTTAATGGAGCTTGGACACAGCAAGAGGAATGAAGGAAATATGTCTCTTCTGGTAAAGAAGCAGGAATCAGAGAAGTGTTTCACTTCTAGTGTCTGAAATGGAGTCTGTGAGAACTGGACCCATAGCAGTGAGTGACTCCTGCAAGGACTATTGGAACTACTCCACGTTAGCATTGACAGTGGAAAGCAGGATTCTGACGAGTAGCATTTTAGCCACTACGTAAGGTTGTCTGTTCCTTAATGACCTTCTCTGAAGTAAGAAGAGATGGTGCATGTTTACAGTTTTGGATTCCTACTTGATCAGCTTTGGACAGTAGACACAGAGAAGAGGTAGGTGACCTGGCAGAGAAGCTCTGACAGGAACTGTACTACTGGTCAGCAAAGAAATCTGTGCTGCTTACTCAGGGGCTGATGTTGGGTTTGAATTCATCACATCTTCAGACAATGGAAGTCATAAGCTGTACTGGGTTTGTGTGGCAAGGTTTTGGTGGCAGGGGGATTACAGTGGTGGCTTCTGTGAGAAGCTGCCAAAAGCTTCCCCCATGTCCGACACAGCCATCTGGCTCCAAGATGGACCTGCCGCTGTCCAAGGCCAAGACCATCAGTGATGATGGTAGCACCTCTGTGACAGCATAGTTAAGAAAGATAAAAAGTTGCTGCACAACAGGTCCCTGCGGCTCATAGATTAAAGAAATTCCAAGTTTCTGGAGAAAGTAGAGGCTCAGGTCTTTATTGGTAAATAGGATGCATTGTCCCAGCTGAGCTAGTGCTGGCTGCATAAGTACTTCTCTTATACTGTGCTCCAGTAAGAAATAAAGCACATGAGCCCACCCGAGCCTTTAGTCAACTCACGTGACTTTGGATGGGAACAGAGGGAATCCCACTGAGACCACTCACTACTTGTATGACTGCGTCCCCTTGGCTGGATCCGTTGGACAGGAGCTAGGGCAAGTGGCCCTATGACACCAGCCGGCTTCATCTGTGAAACTGTGATTTTCCTCACACCATGTGCAAAGGCAGGTAAATTAAAATAAGCCACCTGCAGTGTCAGTTGTCCCATTTGACTGTGTATTGGAAAAGCTGGGAAAAGCCTCACATGGCTGTGTGGCGTTTTCAGCTGGGAAGCACCAGTTCCCTCTCCAAGCTGAGATGTGAATGTCTCTGTCTTAATTTGGATACAGCAGGAGGCACGTAGGGCCAAAGCCCATGGCTCAGACCCAGTCACACACGAGGTGTAGATACATTCTACTGCAACTTTTAGTGGAGAGGAGGGAGAAAACTACTCCCTTTTCTGTAGATTTGGCGACATTGCAGTTATACTTATTCTGATCTATCCCTGAATGGTTCTTATGTCTTTCTTTCTTCTTTGCCTGTCAGACTCTCCTCATTGAAAAAAACATCTATCATCTGTTCATTCTCAAAACAGACATTACATATAAGAACCAGATGCTAAGGGTGCCAGGGCAGTTATTTTATTTTATCAGGTCTTCGATAAGAGTATGACATGTAAATGGAGAAGGAAGGAGGTTTCCTGTTATTTTCTTGTGACTAGATGTGTTGCACTTGATCTTTGCAGCTGCCATCAGTATTTGGCAGAGTTGCACATTTAGGAGGACATTTGAAGTATTTACTGACTTCCTTTTCACTCCCTCTAGGCCACCAGTTTAGCAGCAAATAATCAAAGGGAGGAGGTAAAAGACAACTGAATAATACCAGTTCAGTTCAGCACTGATCTGCAGTTTGCGTAATTCAGTCATGTCCAACTACCTTAATTTGCTTAACTCAATCCCTGTTGTGGTCTTTTATTGTTTTAGACATGGTGTGATAGCTGCAGTTGTGTAGCCTTCCCACTTCCCTCACTTACCCATGAGAGCAGGAGTATCAGGTTCATTCCATTTGTCAAAAAGGTCTATTTAGGATAATTTGGCCCAAAAAGTTCAGATCAGACAGATGCAGACAGCAGGAGGATTGCCAGCCTCAAGCTGAAAGACTATTCTTGAAGGAACATAAGACATTATTATAGTTACTACAGCTAAAATTTTCTTGTTCCTTGACATTATTAAGTATAACAAATGCTGCCCAGAAGGTTCATTGAGTGGGGCAGAACATCAAGAACAATATTTTGGTCTTGCACCACAATTTCTGAATAAAGAATGATGTTTTATTTTACCTCCATCTTCTCTCTAAAATAGAAAGCCAATTTTTTTCCCATTTCATTTCATAAGAAGGAAGTGCTTTCCACCCTTATTTTGAGATGCTTCTTAAAACCATAATTATGATTCCAA
>NW_010315498.1:9400-46971 GCF_000700745.2 Antrostomus carolinensis
TTACTGACTGAACAAAATTCTTTCATGGATTTTGCTCTTAGAAGGTTTGGGGTGGTGGTACAACTCCTAATAAAGATGGTTATAACTAGAAATAAAACAAATATAAATAAATCCTCAATATTTTAATTTCATTATTAAAAATTTGCATTTTCTACATTTCTTTCTTCAGTTCTACATTGCTTACATTTTTCCAAACTAGTCAATAATGTTAATTCAAGGATGGAGGTATTATTCACACGTACCAGTGAGCAGATAATTGGTTAACAAAATGAAAGCCAAACCCTTTTCACCAAACTGTGTAGTTCGCCTAGACTGGTCTGTGAAGTGTCTAGCTCTGTAGAAAATGTTACAAGGAGCATACGAACTGTGCTGTTCCCTCATTTTAACTGTACAAAAAGTTGAGCCAAGAAATCTGATGAGAAATGCAGTCAATATCAATGAGAAATCTGCTTTCCACAAGACTGATAGTCTTCTCTGTCAAGGAGATTTAGACAATCATTTAGTTAAATATCATTATCTGCATCTCCCAAAGTCTTTTGGTGTAGAAAACTTTCTACAGTACCTGTACTTACTTTCACAAGTTATTTTCTGGATCCCAGTTTAATTTTTAATATCTAAATCATCTAGGAACTCTTTCTTTAGTGTTCAAAAGTGCAAGTTTCCTGTTGCCGTGCTTGTAACTTACTATAACATAATTTAAAAGATGAGAGATAATAATTTCAAGTATTCAGATGCTTTTTGTCTGAAGGGCCTGAGGATGCCAGATTAGGTGAGATCATCTACTGAGTACCACTGATTGATTGTGATTTCTTTTTTTTCCTGACACACTTAGGATTTTCTTCTGGAAGTAGCTATCTGAACTTTTTTTTTTTTTAAGGTGTATTTTTCAGTGGATAGCAAAAAGGACAGTATGTCACTAAGTCACAATACATCAAAACACTTTTTCCCCATTTAGTTAATCTTCTTTACTTTCAATTATGACTTCATCAATGTCTGTCGTCCTATCTAAGAAGGAGCAATCAACTTGCTTTCTAAATAAAGTTGTTGGACTAACGATCAAAAATGGTGGGCATCCAAGTAGCTCAAGTAAAACTACAGCGGTCTGTCCTGGAAGTAAAGGAAGAGACCTGAAAACTAAGTTGAGCCTACTGCAAGTAAAAACCTAAGAAAAAAGTTACGAGTTGGAAGAAAGCAGATGCTTACTGAGTACAAAGTGATGTGAAGTCACAGGCTCCTGATCAAGGAAACTTGTTGTGGTTTCTCTCCATTCCATTCTTGGAAAACAGAGGGGATGAGTTTTTTTGAGGGTGAATGGGGCTAAATAAACCAGATTATACTAATGTATTTGAGTTTTAGCATTGATTTCTTAGCACAGCAAAAATAAACCAGAAAATCACAAATCCACAAGACCCTGGTAATTGGTAGAAAGGAACAAAAATATTAGAAATATTGTTTTTATTGTAAACTATAATACTTTCTACTGTCTTTTCACTGATGTAGCCAGGACCTAGAAAGTGTCAGACTCCCCTTTACTAAAAGCCTCAATAGAGATGTAATATAGTAAAAATAAGTAGAATGTAGAATAAAATTCAGTAGAGAGGCCACTTTTGTTTGCTTGCCATTGGTACATAATGTTCTTAATATAAAAGCCTGAAGTTTTGAGAGAGTTGAGGTAATACATAGATTTGTAGCAGAGGATACCTCTCCTCTCCTTTCCTCTGAGTCCCAGAATTAATGGTGAAGGTGGTTAAATACAGAGGAGCTCATTAGTCTGTCTGTGTCTGGAGCATTTTACACAGATACCATGCAAATCAACGCCTGCGAGGTAGTTAGCATTGTGCTTACATAAGCATCATTATACAGGCACAAAATCTACTGTTCTTTAGCTGCACATTTGAACTAATATTTATTTACTTTTACTTAATAGTGTCAGTAGGCAATCTGAAACCGTTAGCCTTCTTCTGAAGGAGGTGAGTGGCTCTTAAAACAACTCATAAAACAGCACTGTTGAAGATTTATTTTTCACAATGAAATCTCTCACTCTAAATGGATTTTAAATTCTGAAAAACATGTATGCTGAAAATAAATACTACGCTTCTCCTCTGTTTCTTTGTGGCTACTGGAAATCCATGTGCAGAAGGTAAACTCTTACTGTCACACTTAATGTGGTTAAAAGTTTTCCAGCCTTCCCGTTTACAAGGCAGGAAACTGTCAGTGCATGTTTCATGGCATCAAATAAATGATGTACATCTTTAATTAGCAATGTATATCAGTGTTGAAGCTAACACAGACATAGATAAAAGCTATGAATGCTGTTACACACTCAGTATAAAACAGAGCATAGATGTGAAGATTAACAAACAAAGGAAATCAAAAAGTTTCTGTTGAGTGCCACAAACAGATAGACTGAGAACAACTCATCTTTCTCTGAGGCATTAAGCTCAAAGCATTACAAACATCTCAAAAAATAAAAGATTTTTATACAGAACTAAATATTGTTCAGTGATAAAAATAGCTTTCTTCATTCTTGGTTAAACAGAAAAAAAGTACCCTAAGGGTAGTAGAGGCCTTATCAGCAGAGAACAATAAAAAACTGATGGAGGGAAGTAATCTTTCTCATCTCAGAGGGACTTCTGTAGTTGTTACATTGCACTTGTTGCAGTTTATCTATATGCAAGACTCTACCCTATCTTTCAGATTAATTCAGCATCTTAGGAATCTGTTATACCTTTTGGGGAAGTGACTCAATTTGGAGGTTCCTAATGGGTGTAAATGAAGGCAGTAGCTTTCATTTCAGAACAGCCCGCACGCAGTAGACATTTGATGTGATGCAGTTGTGAGGCTTTTACAAATATTTGGCAGAAGTTCTATAAATCTCCAGAAGTATTTTGATTAAAAATAAAAAAGAAAAAAAAACATAAAAGGGTTCAATTTCATATTTGGGGAAGTGAAGGACAGAATATCTCTCTGTCTAATGGAAGCTGTTTACATAGCTCCTGTCACCACAGACCCAGGCACAGGAAGCCCACTTTGCACCTCAGATGGGGTTCAGTCCCTTTGTCTTTGGAGTCCGTCACGCAGGCTGCACTGATTGTATCAGATCAGGGTGAGGCAGTAGCTTCGGTGAGGCTGAGAACGCAAGGCTTTCCTGCTCCTAACACAGCTGGCTCTTCTCTGTCAGGGCCCTTGGCAAATCTGTGAGCACAGCCATATGAGTTCATCTTACATGTGGCTGCCATCGCTTCTACTCTGCAATCCAGAATAAATCTTTCCAAGGCATTATGTGATGCTTTGGGTTGCTTATCAAATGCCATAATTCAGATGAAATGCAGAAGTCCATCTGTTTATACCTCTCTCTAAGAAACTTTTGAGATTAACTTTACCATGTTTGTTCTTAGCCCAAAACTTGATGTCCCTAAAAGTTTAAATAAAACCCATTAATCAGGTGTGAGATCAGTAACTGTAAGAATAACATATTTATTGTGCTGTAGTCAGACTTTAGGACATCTGTGCCATATATACTCCAAAATGAAAGTTATGTGACATTTATAAATGTAATCTCTTCCAGCAGACAAACCTCATTGAGAAACAGTTCTAGACTAAATATGCTATGATGATTATTAAGACAAATAATCAGAATGATTATGAGATGCAGAGTTAGTTTGAATGTGTGGAGGATTAATTTTCTGTCAAGTTAAGGTATTTAGAGAAAGAGGCAACTAAGGAGATAATGCAAATGTTTTAACTGCATAGTATACACTGTTTTGCCTAAGGTTTAGCCTCACAGTAAGATATCAGACTGATTGGCAAAATTTAAGTACAGAAACCAGATACTTCTATAGTTTGTGAAAAATAATTCCCTAACTAAAGGAATAGAGGCATCCAGAAAGTCACTTTAAGAGCCAAAGCTATCAGTCATAAAACAGGCAGGCAAACTATGGCACTTCCCTGGCAATAATAAAAGCACTTACCTCTGTTTCAACTACATGGACTTCTCTTTTCTCTGGACCCATGCCTACTTCTCAGGAGAAGATAAATTCACATGTAATGTATCACTGGTTTTTAATTTCATTGCGATGAACCCACAGGGTGGATTACATAGTCCATCGTGTGTTTCACAGAAGAGCTAAATTACATTGTGCCCTCTATGTGGTCCAGGGGATATTGATTAGACCGCTTCAGAGTTAGAAGAGGGGAAAAAAAGAAAATGTATTGAATTTCCTCATCTACATATTTTCTTTTCATCTTCCCATTTTCTGCTAATAATTAGGTTGCAGAAGTCAACAGGACTTATTTCTCACTTGAAATACCACACTTGCATTTCTCTAAGAGGCTTTGGGAGATCTTGGAGTGCACTCTTCACACAGAAACTTAACAAAAAGTATCCTTCCTTGTTTTTTTGTTAGCTCGAATCATAGGCATCATTTTAATGCCTGCTTACTTGCAACTTTTATCCATACAGTTATGCGTAAAGAAAGACCACAAAGACACTCCAGTATTACATGGTAAGCTGGAGTGAGAAGTACTTAATGCCATTCCAGAGATTCACTAGCAAAAAGCTGCAAATTAAAATTATTACAATGAGTATAAAATTATTATAAAACTGTCACATTTCTAATATTTCAAATCACTTCTGATCATAAGCTCCACAGTTATAAAAGCAGTATCTTTTACTCTTCAATGTGTCCAGATGATGGTTTGCATTTTTCAGGGTTTATCATGTTAAAATGCCTTTAATTATGTCCCAGATAGCTGCTCAGAACACACTATTAAACCTCTCCAAGGTCAAAAACTTCCTTCTTGTTGATCCTCAGATCACCATTTTATGATTTCTGTTTCACTGACATAATATCTCTATTATTGTTGGGAATTGCCATACTGCTGTGTAGGCCATGCCAGCATATGATTACAACTGTCCCTAAAGGTTCAGATGCTGTTTGTTGAGGTGTGTTACTCCTTTAGTAATCCTTAAAGGTCAGATAGAATGAAAAATAATGTATGCACTTAATATTTGAAAAAAATAGTAATATTGTTAAGTTACTTTTTTTTTTTTTTTTTTCCTGTGCAGCTGGGTACATGAATATCAAACATACGGTAAACAGAAGCAGCATCTTACAAACTCGTGTTTCTGATGACATATTGTAATGAAAATGAGAAAGAAATGATTGGCTGCCAATCACAGCCATAACTAGGCACCTTGAGAATCCCAGTCTGTGTGTAGTTTGTGTTGAATTTAAAAGATTGCTAGCTATATAGCAGACAATAATAGACTCTACTCCCAAACCATTAATTTAAACTCAAACTCAAAAACTCAAAGAATCTTCTTCATGGATCACTACCCTTGTTAACAAGTATCAAATAGGATAAATTGTATATTATAGCACTGTCCACTAGCTTTACTATATTTAAATCTTTTGGTGTTTCTATTATTACAACACTCCTTCCTAAGGGAAGTATAGCATCCACCAGTTAAAAGAAAACTGATATAATTTGAAATTTTGCCTTTTACTACATATGCTTTTCATAAAATATTCTGGATAGTGTACATACTAGGAACATTAAAGAAGGAAACTTTCAGCAATCTAAAGCAATTCCAAACTTCCCCAGTGTTTTATGACCTCTCATGCAGAGTTCTTCTCAAATACAAGAGGCCCATTGTGAATAAATTACTGCAAAAATGCTTCAGTCCATTAAATGAATCTATAATACAACGTACTTCTTAAAAAGTGCAACCTACCATACACAGTAAGATAAATAAATATATCAACATTGTTAAATATAAAATTAAGATTTGTCCTAAAAACCAATCTAAACATATGTCTATATTTCCTTCACATAACTATGAGTCAGAAAAGGAGCAGTCCTTTTGAAATTAATAAAAATGAGCAAATGAAGTAAAAATGCAATCATCAGAAAAAAATTATCTTAACTTTCATTTAAGACAACAGCAAAGTTTAACAAACTTTCCAGTTCAAACAAACTTTCCAGTACTGATACCTATCTTAAATAAATAAACAGTCATATCTTTTAAAATCCATATTATACAGTCTTTATATCATTATAAAAGAAAATTAATATTTTATTCTTCTAGTCACTTATAGGACAGTTTTGCTTACCAAGAATTTAAACAGTCCAGCAAATCTTGGTTAGAAATGGGGAGGAAATCGTAATACATTTTCCTTTAATCTTTAGTAAGTGGAATTAAAAAAACTTCCTTTCTTGATAATAAAGTTATTAAGTTAATTCTCTGTCCATTCTACTAAAAATTGAGTGCTCTTTAAAATACAATGTCAGTTAAACTGTTATCTTCAGACAGATCTTGTCCAAAAAGAAAAATGTAGAGAGTTTGTAAGATGCAATGTCAAGAAGAAAACACAATGGTTCACAATGGATAGTATAATAAATCAATACTGAATTCGTATATATGGATGGACATGCACACATTGATATATTTGCAAGCACCTTTCTTCCTAACTTGACTATGACTTGCAGTGACTGTATCTTGTATTTTCATATGTTTTCCTTTGAAATCATCATGGTCAGGAGTGAGTGAATCACTGGTCCCCATCTGTTAATCAATTCTAGAGATAAATCTACAAAACAAATGAGTAAATTTTTTAAAAAATCTGATTGTACAGGTTTTGTTAATTTACATTTTGGGGGAGCCAACTTGAAAGGGACAGATTTTTGCATAGGAATTGTGCTGTTGGTTACTCAAAACTAAGGAGTCTATTTTTATGAGAATTCATCCTTCTGTTCCTGACCTGCAGTAATATTAACTAATTTGATTTTAAATATCTTTCTTGCTATATATTTCTATATGATATGGCTCCCTTTAAAAACAAATATTATTTATAACATGAAAAGCACAATGATTCCTGACCCAGAAATATGTCATTAGAGGAGTCTGAAAGAAGTTAGTCCATCAAAGTGTAGGATATTAAACTAGTTTATCTAGAAAATGCATAATCAGACCTTCAAACTCCTGTTGTATTACTTGTAATTAATACTAATTAAGGCTGAGGTTCTCAAATATGAGATGGTTGAGAAAATCTGCAGGGTTTGGTTTCCTATTTGTCAACTTTTATTTGAAAACAGTAGGTTAAATTCTGATCTGAGGAGTGTTTAGCCTCAAACTATCACACAGGTGGTTTTGTGTCTATGTAATTGCCAAAGACTGCTTTGGTCAAAACTCCTGAACACTTTTTATTGCTAATTTTGGTGATAAACCTGTTAGTTAGTTAATTTTAAAGCATTAGTGAAACAAGTAAAAAGGATCCATCTGCTTATAAAATAAACTTTCTTCTGGGCATAACATTTACAAACCACAGTGGTAGACAGCATGCCACCTATTTATTGACACAGTCCCTCACTCCTATTAGAGCTAGTGCCTTTGAAGGAGATTTGTAATATATCACACACAGTTAATACCATCACAGTTTTAATATCATCAGGGGGCTTGAGAGAACAGCAAAGAGCTATACCCCCTCTCTTCTCTTTGTCACCTATTTGAATCTGGCATAGACCGATAGCAGCCAGAGATGTGGCCACATGAAAGGCGTTCAGTTCTCAGAACAAATTCACAGTAACTCCAGTTGGAGAAGAATTTTAAGAACACAGCACATCCACCATTTCCTTAGGGATTATTTCCATGGGCAGACTAAGAAGCCAAATGAAGTACCAGGTTTGAGGGAATTTTACCATTGACATGAATGGGAGCAGGATCATAGATTTTTCCAGGTGAATGCATAAGCAGTCTAGGAAGCTTACACTGCTGCTACTTATCTTTTCCATGGCCAATTAAATAGGCTTCTTTTCACAGAACTGTCAATGTGGCAGCTTTCACGAGCACTAAATTCATCCTTTAAGGAGAAAATATGTTAAAAGAAATGTAATGTTTTTTCCGATTTAAAGATACTGTAAAAAAAGACCTCTTTTCAACACAGAAAACAAATCTCTTGTATATTCATGTGGATTACAGAGTAGTTTCCATACCAGAATATTGCATTTATTTTATCAGAGCAAAGTAACAATGACACAATAGTCTTGTGTGAGATTAAAAAATATATAAGAATGGAATCTTGATAGCAACATACAATATAAAGTAAAGGAGGATAGGATGATGTACTGTGGGAGCTGATAAGAATCATATGGCTTCTAGCAGAGAAGTAAAATGACATAAAAAGATAGAGAGTGATGGCAATAGGAAATGCATCTATAAAGGGGATCACAGGAGTAACAGGGAATAAATTTGGATAACAGCAGACAGGTATTTAAGGGATAATGTTAATTGAATTATGTATTGTAGCCAGGTAGAGTAGACTGATGCTTCTAAATGCTGAAGAAAAGCTGGGGCATCTTGGCCTGCAGTGGTAGCCTCCATTGTCCCAGTCTTTCCACAGGAGTTCAAAATCTGCATAAAATGCAAAAATGGCATTCAGAGCCTGGAGCAAGATGCCTGACTTACTCTGCACAAAAAAAAGAGTGGGGATCTGCAAGGGAGGATGTCATTGGGGCAGGGAGGCTACTGAGAGCCCCAAGCAGGTAGTCAGAGAGCTCAGAGCTTGCCTCCACCTGTGATCCCTCATGGCAGATCCTATTGCAAGAATTAGGCCTCTGTCTGGTGTAAGGACATAATTCCCTGTTGAGAATTAGGATTAGCAGTACATTTCTGCAGGTAGTTAAGGAGGGGGAGGTGATGGGAACACCCAACGGCACACTGAGCTATGCACAGTTCTGAAGCGGGAACTGTGGCCAGACCTTGAGATGACTACCAAAATACAGTAAGAACAGGCTGGCATAAGATGAACCCACAGACTAAGTGGTGCACACCTTCCTTGCAGAAGTTTCTTTACAAACATTTAATCATCAAGGCTGGTAGTCAGATATGACCAGTCTTTGTCTGAACTTGAACTCCAGGCCCATATCATTATTTGTTAGAAGTGGTAAGGAACAACTCATAGCAGTAATCTTCAGTTGGAAAAATGCCCTTTTCAGTGTCAAAATTTTTAATGGGGAAATATTAATTTGATCTTAAAACACTGACATGTTTTGACATGTAAGGTTGCAATCAACTTGTGGAGCTGCACTGCTAAGGATGGTTTGGGGAGTAAGGGCATTTTACACCCTTAGATGTAAGGACACATCTACTGAAAACATTGGTGGCAGGATGAAACTGCAAGGTTCGTTTTTAAAACCATAACTCTGGGAATGCAGAGTCAGGAATATGCTTCACTGACATTTGATGTTAGCTTTGGTTACTCATGCTTCTATGAACAATAGTTCCCAGTTCCACTGATTTCAAGTGATTTTAGAAGTCACCTTAGGCATCTTAATTTGGAAAAACAGTGAGTAATATTTCTAAAAATATCATTGTTGTTTGTAGGCTTGAAATGCAAATGTTTTACTAGCTACTTTTCCTCTGAATCCTGTTAGACTATATTATTATTTTATAGTTTGTCATAAATGGTCACTGAGAATCTTAATTTTTAATATAAGCATAATTATAATATTTATTTTAAATTATATTGGCTGTACTTCTTTAAACAAGTTAGTGATATTTTAGGATAAGTTGGGGAGCTACCGTCCTTTACAGGAGTAATTTAACACTGATCATAAAATCAGTAACAGGGTAAAAAGAATGGAATTACAGGAGGTAGCCCACCAACAAGAGCTTTAGCCTATTCAGAAGAGTACTAATATGATAGACTGAAAAAATCAGCTTTATAAATTTCCATCAATGTAGAGTACCTGTACAAGGTCTCACGCATCAGCTAAACTTAAACGAGGTCCTTGTACAGACCCTGTGAGCAGGAGTGAATTTCACCCTCAACAGTTGAAAAACTACCTTTCATTCTGATTGCATCAGAAAATTAATTTGTTCCATGCTCCAACAAATCTGAAACTGGTTCAGTCATCAACACAGTATTTTGAATAACACTGTTTATGCTACATTCACAAATAATGTCATTTCAGGCTAAAAATAAGGGATTTTTACTGTTTCCTTGGTAAATTCTGGTTAGTAAAAATATTGACATGTACAGTGCATCAACTGATGTAAGTAGGAGTTATATGATGAAATAAGACCTTGGCAATAACACTGTTGAGACACATGAAGATACACTAGTACAGAAGAAAATGAAGAAAAATGTCAGGAAAATTACTGAAAACAAGAAAGCAGAGCTTTAGTAAATGCTAAGGAAGAGGAGGGGAGACTGAATGAATATGGAAAATGAAGCATCTTTGGGGCTTTTTTGGGTGGGAACTGGAACAAAATAGCTAGTACAAGGATATTTAGGTAACAGAGAAACTGCACCAGACCACAAAAAAGAAAAGAAAAAAGAAAAACCAAACAACACAGGAAAGAGACAGTAGAGGACTTGAAAAGCATGTTTGGAGAGTATTTAGTACTATATCCTTAGTAAGCCTGCTCATGATGGGGTTTGGAGTCCCATTCCTTGGTTTAAATAACTTCCCACAAAGGGCCTGTATACTCCAGCCTCCTGCAGGAGGGTTGATTTCACTCAATATGCATATCACATCCTCCTAATTATCCATCTCTTTGTATTAATGATGAAATAATACAATCTTCTATTTTCTCTAATTAAGTTTATTATGGAGACATTTTTATGTGCCTATTTTTGAAAAATGAAATTTCATTAAAAGTCAGTGTATCAGATCTTATTAATTCTATTACATTACAACATGAAACATTTCATCAGGAAAAAAAAAAAAAAGACTGAATCAAACCCAACCCTAGACTTTGATAATACAGATAAAAAAAAATCCCAATGCATTCACTTTTCAATCTCATTTTAAACACTGCAAAACTTTCCTCATGTTAAGTTTTTAAATCAATAGAGAATGACTTATCACATTCTCCTACAGAAACATATTTTGTCTACTTTGCTGGGGATTTTTTCCCCCTGAAAATACTATGAAATGCCAATGCATCTCACTAAGCCATTTTTAGTTCTTCTTGTAATTAGGAAAAACTAGATAAATAAATTGATATCAGTTACCTTTGGGAAAACCAGGTTGGACTAAAAGACCTTTTAATAATTGGAATGGCAGTGCACTTTGCATGCTGTCAGTGCCCAGTGACAATTGCTACAAGACAATTGATACACTGTGACGTTTTCTTTGTCATTGCTGGACAGTAGGGACTTTAGTGCCAACGATTTTCTGCCATCATCTGAAAGTGATAGGGGCCTATGAACGGTTGTAGCAAGATAAAGGATCCCTTGATAGCCCGTAGAGGAATTGCAATGTTTTGTTGCTCTCCCAATGTGTTCCATGGCTTTGACTCCAGGGCACACACAGCTGAACGGTTTTGCTGAGGTTTGAAGTCTTCTGCTTCTCATGAAGCTGCTGCTCAGCATCACTGGTGCACTGCTTGCACTAAGGACATGGGGTGGCAGACAGCAGCAGAGATACCAGGTTGCTGCTGGGGACTCTTATTTTACTGTTTTAGAAAAGAAAGTCACAACCCATTTGAATAGTTGTAGCAGAATATATGGACTGTGTGAGGAAACTGAAAATTTCACTGTACAACGCAGTAGAATGACTTGTACTACATACGTAATTGACTTAAATTGCTTATTTTGGTTTTCTGTAAACCACAAATTTATGTCATATAATTTAATCTGTTTTCCTTGTGCGGTTCATCATTCTAGAAGGAAGCATAGTCCCTGAAATTATATATACATAAAAACTTTTTTCAGACTTGTTTCTTGTGCTGGAATGTCTGAGATACAGTTTTAAAGGTTTAGGGAGAATAAAGGACTATTTCTGATGAAACTCCATCCTGCCTATCCATTAACTTTCTATTTTTAATCACTGCAGCTGTGGTCCATAGACTACATTTATTCTCCCAGGGCAATCCTGTTCGCCCGAAGTCCACCCTCAAAGCTCTTCTCTCTTGTAGGGAACTCTGTGTTGTGGGCAGACAGTTTGTCTGGCATTAACAGAATTTGTTCAGGAGCATCTCATCCACCATGCCTCCTGTATTTCACCTGTTAGATGAGTAGAGAGCAATGTTTAGTGCTCTCTCCTCAATATAGCAGAGATGTGGACATACTGGAGACTG
Source organism: Antrostomus carolinensis (assembly GCF_000700745.2). NCBI lineage: Eukaryota > Metazoa > Chordata > Aves > Caprimulgiformes > Caprimulgidae > Antrostomus > Antrostomus carolinensis. The sequence continues at coordinate 21,489 of NW_010315498.1, forward strand.
TCCAGTGAAGCGCCATAAAGATGACAAAGGGACTGGACCACATCTCCAATGATGAGAGGCTGAGAGAGCTGGACTGTTCATCCTGGAGAAGGAAAGGCTTGAGGGGGGGCATCTCATCAACGTATATCAGTATTTGAAGGGAGGGTGCAAAGAGGACGGAGTCAGACTCTTCAGTGGTGCAGAACAAGAGGCAATGAGCACAAACTTAAACACAGGACATTTCATTGAAACATAAGATTTTTTTTTTTTTTTTTTTTACTGTGATGGTAACCGAGCACTGGCACAGGTTGCTTAGGAAGACTGTGGAGTCTTCACCCTTGTCAATATCCAAAAGCTATCTGGATGTGGTCCTAGATGACTGGGTCTAGGCATCCCTTCTTGATGGAGGGTTGGACCCGATGACCTTTGGAGACCTTGCAGTCTCAACCATTCTGTGATTCTGTGAATTCTGTGTATGCAAAGAATGAGTGGATAAATGTACTTTCATGATGCAAAGCCATCATCATTTATGGGAATCTAGTGCTTTCTGGGAGCTAGAGACTCATTGCAAGGAAGGCCAAGAGTGCCTGACTTTACCGCACAGTACTTCGATGCAGATAAGACATTCACAGGAAATGTTGTTTGCAAACAGGAGACAGCAACTAATACGGAACATTCCAAGATACGGCTTCCCCTGGGGCTGCAACAAGGCTATACAGCCTGCCAGCTGAAAAGGTCTGGAGCTACACCTGACATTTGTCAGTGTGACTAGGATCAGGCCAGAAAGCCTACCCTTTCCCCAAGCCGAGCTTTGGAAGAAATCTATCCATTTTGCCATCTCCCCTCCTACCTTTCCAAAGTGCATAGCAATAAGGAAAAACAGGGGCAAGAAACTATTAGCATGCCAAAAAGAAATGAAAACCTGGCTGATATGTGGAGACTTTCAGCAGAATTATCCAAATAAATTAAAATTAAAAAGTTACAATATTCAGGAGAAAGAAAGCCCAACACAGACAACCATGAAATTTTTCCTTTGTCTTGCCAGCTTCAATGAGAATGCTGAGTCAATGATGGCAGTCACACCCACAACACCTGGCAAAACAGCAGGTATGTCTTGTGCACAGTCCTGCTTGCAAAAGATTCATACAGATATTTCTGTTCACTTGTTGTGAATAATTCAGTTCAGCAAATAATTCAACAAATTAAAATCAACAAAATCTATGTCTCAAAGCATGCAGATACAGGATAATGGCTAGGGCACTACACGAGAAGAATAATTAAGCCTATATGTACCTGAGCATGCTGGTTCTTCTGAGATTTCACTATTCATGTGTACATTATCTTCACGGACAGCCTAGAGGCTGTAAATATTTGGCTTTGTGGAAGGCAACATCAAAATCCTTTTAAGGCTCTTCTTTGACACTAAGCTCTTCTATATAGCTGATGCTGGCCAAGCAGTATCTCCACAAGGACGAAGAAATCCAAGGGGACAGCCAAGCTAGGTGCAGTGTGCAGTAAGTGTGCGGTTACACAACCTAAACTGAAGGCACCCTTAAAGGCAACCCTCTATCCCCTTCCTGAAGTTCATCAGTTGGTTTGCTCTAATTTTGTTCCAGAGTGCCCTCCAGAGGGCAAACAGGGACTGTGAAACTGCTCTTAAAATACAGCCTTAAGGTGGGCGAGGACATTCCTCTCGCTCTGCTTGTGGGAACTCAAGAGACATTGATTCCTTCAGCTCTGTCTCCTCTTCCAAGCTTTACCTTTTCAAATGAAAATGAAGGCTGAAGCAAGGGCTGTGCTGAACTCCGTATGCCCTAAACACAAAGATCCTAGGACCTGTCTTACTTGGGACATATAGGCACTCCCACAGTAACAGAGCATAACGCAAGACAAGTTCCAAGTCCCTGACTTTCTGGCTGAAGGTCAGGCTACATCTTTTCACTTTCTCCATTACTGCTTTCTCTTTACTGTTTAAACACAGAATAAAGCCCAGAGAGACTCCCAGGGAAATTCAACATCCTTAACATAGTGCCACTGAGATGATTTAGAGTGTTCCAGTCATTTTTATGGGTCAGGTAAAAATGACAGATCTGTGGAAGACACGTGCCTTTCTAGAGTGACAGCTGGGGTCCTGGTGGGGTACGCTTGAGTGCACCCTCAGCAAGTTTGCAGGTTACACCAAGCTGTGTGGTGCGGTTGACACGCTGGAGGGATGGGACACCATGCAGAGGGACCTTTACAGGCTGGAAAGGTGGGCCTGTGCAAACCTCATGAAGTCCAACAAGGACAAATGTAAGGTCCTGCACCTGGGTTGGGACAATCCCAAGCACAGGTGCACTCATTGCACAGGCTGGGTGATGAGTGGCTTGAGACCAGCTCCACAGAGAAGGACTTGGAGTGGTGATGGATGAGAAGCTCAAAATGAGCCAGCAATGTGTGTGTGCAGCCAAGAGGGCCAACCATATCCTGGGCTGCATCAAGAGAAACGTGGCCAGCAGGTTGAGGGAGGTGATTCTCCCCCTCTACTCCACTCTCATAAGGCCCCACCTGGAGTGCTGTGTCCAGTTCTGGAGCCCTCAACACAAGAAAGACATGGACCTGTTAGAACGAGTCCAGAGGAGGGCTACGATCCAAGGGCTGGAGCACCTCTCCTGGGAGGAAAAGCTGAGAGAGTTGGGGCTGTTCAGCCTGGAGAAGAGGAGGCTCCAGGGAGATCTTATAGTGGCCTCCCAGTACCTGAAAGGGACTACAGGAAGGCTGGGGAGGGACTTAAGGGCAGTTAATGACAGAACAAGGGGTAATGGCTTTACACTGGAAGCGGGTAGGTTTAGATTAGATATTAGGAAGAAATTCTTTCCTGTGAGGGCGCTCAGACACTGGAACAGGTTGCTCAGAGAAGTTGTGGATGCCCCCTCCCTGGAGGTGTTCAAGGCCAGGTTGGATGAGGCTTTGAAAAATCTGATCTAGTGGAAGGTGTCCCTGCTCATGGCAGGGGGGTTGGAACTAGCTGATCTTTAAGGTCCCTTCCAACCCAGACCATTCTATGATTCTATGCTATAGTATTTAAAATGCTATTGAGCATCTGTATTCGTACATTTGAATTGCTCCCTCTTCTGCCCCTGTTAGTGGGAGGGATGGAACACAAACGCATGCAACAAATACTAGTTATGATGTGTGACACATCACTATTCACACTATCCAAATAATGCCATCATATGAGATATTATTAATTTAATTGTTCCAGTTCTTGGGACTTCCCAGGCAATTTGGTGAAAGACAGTTTAATAATTCTAGTAGAATTGTTAGTTTGGCCCTTTGGACTCAAGATACAATGATCCAAGTTCAATTTTATTTTTTTACTAGGAAAGAATTTTATTAAAAAAGCTTTAAGTATTATTTACAACAATAAAACAGGATAGAATGCCTGCTGTCTTAAAGGCTGATAATGGTACAGAGATTACGAACTGCAGTGTCAATAGAGTTGTCTCTGTCTGCTTGAGAAGTGGCCTTTTTACACTATGGGGAAGCTAACCATTTCAGGTATTTCATAACATCAGTAATGAAAGAATTGCTCTTCCATTATAACCCCATTTTATGTTTAAAGCACAAAGCAGAGCCTCTGTTTCATTATTTCTTAATTCCAGAACAAATGTTATCCTCTTCCTTTCAGAGAATTATAAACTGTGTCTTTATTTACTTGCATGGTACAATTTTCACACATTTGACAGACCATTGCTCATGTTCCTCATTGTCATGGTATTAGTGAAATGTAGCATAAGCTTTAAATTTGCAACTGCTGTCCAATCAATAAGAAGATCACACCATCCGAATAATGCTATGATATGTGACATTATCTATTCAACTGTTCTATTTCTTGGGACTTGTGAATACTGTCACATTAAAAATGAACACCATTTACACTGACAGATTTTTCCTCTGTTCAACACTTTTAATGAATATATTTCAAAATGAGGCACCAGATTAAATAAATTTCATGCCGTATCGAAACAGATATTAACATTATTTGTAGCAGCAAAGTTCCAAGTAAATTACACTGAACTTACATATGCAATGCATTTAGCAAGAATAGGGTTTTCAAATAGCATAAATCTTGTTGGATGTCAACTTGCCATAACAGTGATATGTAGACCTTATTCTCCATATTTTCATGAGAAGAACAAAAGTACGCTTTGGTATAGTTTTCTAATGCATCAAATTAATATCCAAACCAAAATTTACTGCTAACACAGAAGTTCACTAAGGAAGCTTTGTAAACTTCAGTAAAAGATTCCTTTCATTGCCCAAACAAAGCTATTACTGTGCATTCTTTACACAAAATCTTCTATAGAGACATTTTTCCTGTGGCCATGGTATTTTAATTTGTGCACTGAATCTAAGAGTATTTTTCCCTCCATGAGGTATTCTAATAGAATCATGCCATTTCTGGAAGAATCACTCGTGGATAGGTTCTCATTGGACTTTTCAGGCCTCATCCTACATGGTACAGAACATGCTTCCAGTGGAAGAGGAATTATTGTACAAAACAAACCAGTATTGCCAGTCAGGTGCCACACAGCATGATAGTTGAGTAAAGTTCTTGTGTGGAAAAGTTTAAAAACAGAGTCATGTTTTGCTGAGCATGATATCTTGGTGTGTGAAGGCTTTCAGTGTCTTCAGATAAGTGCACCTTTGTCTTTCAATAAAGACAGTCCTAGCAGGGTTAAATTAAATTTATGGATAATAAGGTAAAGGCTGACATTAGGAAGGATTATAGGAGAATAGTTTATCAAAACTTATAAGATTGCAGAGTGTTTCAATAACCTACTGTATTGTAAAAAATGAAATTGTAAGAAAGATGTCATTCTCAGAGCTGTGCTCTCACTGTTTCTATAGTGCAAGCAAATCAATTCACATTCCATTAAAGTAATAAGAACTGTGTATCGTAAAAATATACTTACAAGAAAACTGGAAACATAATATAGAGTTCCCATCACAGACTCATTTATTTCTTGTGTAGTGGTAAAAAATATGTTTTCAGTTCTGTCAGACACTAGCTTAATACACAAAGTCATGTAAAACCTGCTGCATAAAAAGACCTGAGGCTGGATTCCTTGAATGAGCTCCTAGCTCCTAACTCTGCTAGCAGTAATATTCAGCAGAGATCTTCCTCATATCTGACTATATGTACAGTGGAACTTGTGAGGTGATCATCCTTTAGAACAGCATTCTTCCAGCTGGCAAGGCAAAACCTAGAAGTAACAGCTTCTCAACAGAGAAATGCCATGCTGTTCAAACACTGTCAGAGAAAAAACATCAGCAAAATTCTCCTACAGGAAAGGTCTGACTTTTGCTTCATTTGTAAAAGAAGTAAGCATGCCCTCTTTATCTGTCACCTTCCTTCCGTAGTTTTGCAGATGATGAGGTAAGCTTCCTTTCCTTCTTTGGGTGGTTGTCATTCTTTCTGAAGCTAAAAGACCCCACAAAGCCATTTTTGGGATCTACCCCACTGTACTTAGTAGGGTAGCCAACAGAGAAAAGATCACCTTTTACTTACTAACCAAAAAGAAGTAGTTGTCTACAAAAATTAAGGCTGTATACATATCAAAATTTCAGTGAACAGAAAGCTAATCACATCCTTAACTGTTGGACCAACTCTCCCTAAGACAGCAATGCTTTTAGAAAGCCCTTTAGAAATTGATCTTCAAGTCTAGCCTGAGGAAGCATTTTTATGTCTTTAATTTTAATGAAGAGAAAGCAGAAAAATGTTTAGCATTATAACTAATGTCCTCTCTCTCATTTTGTCCACTTGTAAAACAGTAAGTTGGTACCTTTTTATTAAGTGAGGGCCATAGCAAAATAGGTCTTGATTACACATAGAAGTAGTTAGACATTTTCCCACTATACAAACATATAAAATAAGACACAGATGTTAACTGACTCTCCTCACTGATACAATAAATTAGGAAATAACTTATCAAACCCCCAAGAGGCACTCTTTGAGAAAAAATATTTAAAACTAACATGCACACTTTGTAAAATCTTCAGGAACCTGGTGTCTCCAACTCTAAGACTTCAAGTACAATGTAACAGTTACTCAGCATTTGGCAATGTCCATTTGCATATTTGTGGAATTCTTCAACTTTAGATTGTTCCAAGCTGAGAAGTTAAGAAGACAGAGTTTGTGTACATCTAGAGCAGTTTTATATGAAAAGAAAGCTTTTATATCTCTTCCTTTAAAGCAAAAAATCATGTCACAACACTGTTACAACACAAATAAGTAAAGATGACATAGTGTGAATTTTTTTTTTTTATAAACTAATTTTTCAAACAATTTACTACTGTATTCCCAGAAAGTCACAGCCCCATAGAGAAAAGGAAATGAAAGAATTTTGAGGCTACTTTTGCTTTTCATAGATGAGCAGTATGAGTTTGCACCAGTCATACAATTCATTGTCTTATGACTCACTAAAAATGCCATGTAGGATGACTTCCTTTAACCTCAAGATTTTTATTCCAATATTAAAAATAAAGTGCTGTTTTTATTCTCTCTCTTTTTAATGTTTTTCTCTGAGGTTTATTGTACTTCAGGCTCTGTATTATAAGCCACAAAGGGCAATTATATCCTAAAGTATGGTGATCACTACTGAATATGATACTCCAGGTGAAGTATATAACTAGTAATTAGGCACTATTAATTCTATTTAGTTTGATTTATCATCTGTTTCTCCAGTAATTAAATATAGTATTCTATTTGACGTGTGTAGTGTAGTTAGGAGTTCAACAGCATGTTAGGAGAGATTGGTATGATAATGCCTTGTTGGTCACTAGACTGCAGATTTTCTAAAAGTATTAACTGTGAATAATCTATTTGCCCACTTATATGTATATAAATATTAATAACTGAAACTTTTGACCTTGACAAACTCTGATCACTAGTACTTGAGCTATCTTGAATCACTTCATTTGTGATATTCTCATTAGATAGTCAAATTAGCTCTAAAATATACCTTCTAATTGCCTCTAAAAAAATCCTGGTCCTCTGATGAGTTGACATACTGTTTTGACACATGTAGTTGGATTTTTTTTGTATGAAAGCTTTTTCAGCTGAAAAATCCTTTTCCAAAATGCAAATTTTCAGTTTTTTGCTTTGCACCTTAAAATGTGGTTATATTTTGCTTTCCCAACAGTGAAAAATATCAGATTTTATTTTTATTTATCTTATGTAATTTTAAAATTTTATTTTCATTTATCTTAATCTCCCTTTCTTTTGTGTCCCTTACTTTTTACCATAATCTATTTGGAAGAAGTGAAGCAGTAAGAAGCCAGGCAGTAGTTCCCTCACATTACAAGTACTGTAGAATAGCTAGTATATGATCACATATAATCTACAGTATTTTTTTCTGTAAGTGTCTGAGAAGAAGAGTGAGGTTTGTAAGGGGATGTGAATCAAATGGCAAGAGAAAGAGGGAGATTATGGAAGTCAGGACAATGTTGTCAGTTATTACTCTGATCTTTGCTACCAAGTTATTATCAACATTCTTTGATTCTGTAGTGGTAGTAGCCAGGTCCTCCTTGTGTTATATTTAAGAAATATTTTAAAAGGGACTTAGAAAGATCTGAAGTACCAGACAACCATCAAGTTTGCCACTTGGGTGCTACCTAAGTGAGACGTGAATTTCCTAAGTGCCACAATTTTTTATAGTCTGATGTTTCTCATGCCATTGACAGCTATACTTTGTTGTGTATCCCAGTGTGCACTGCCTATGCTTAAGGCAAATGAGAATCTACAATTAGATGTTCTTCTAGCAAACTTATCTCAAGCAGAAGCTGAAGAGGTATGCCTGCTATACCCATAGTTTGATTATTACAGTCTTCCCCCCTTTATAATCTAGATGAAAAATAATTGGTTTGGGGGAAATAAAAAAGTTTCCTTAGATTAGTTCCACAACCTATTCAACAAAGTATGTGCCTGAGGAGTCAAATAAGTGATGGGGACAAGGCACTGAGGACAGAGCACTGACTTAGACCTACCCAGCTGCTGACAAACGAGATTTGGAACTACAAGCTCCACTCATGATCTCGGTTGAAGGCTCCTGTTCAGCAAAGCACTTAAGCACACATCCAAGAGTTATTAAGAAAACAGATCTTCATCAAGTGCACACATAAGTCTAACATTGTACGTCAACTGAGATTCTGCCTCACTAATTACAAATGGCTTAAGCCAGTGCTTGAGGGCTACAGTCAAAAATGAAATAGTTTGAAAAGATACCTCTCTTCTTCCCAAATCCAGTCAGGACTCAGGAGCTACAGAATCAAATAAGGCTGAATAGTTAAATTTAGTGGGTCACTCATGTTTCATTGCAAAACAGCATAGCTTCAATGACCTGCTTAGAAGAAAAAACTTCTGTCTTTTCCTCCATCCCCTCCCCTTAATTTGGTTGTTGATATATATCCCTGTGAGATGGGTGATGTATTTAAATCATTTCAAGCTGAGGAAGGACATGAATCCAGGCGTTCTACTTCCCACATTACTGGTCTAACATGAGCTTATTAAATAATGGAGAAAATGCTGATACTGTTTTTTTCTTTTAAACAATGACTACAGATGTATTCTAGAGAGATTATTAGCCTGTGGCTACCTTGTTGGACACAAGCAGCTCTGTAAGGTGCTACATCGCACAGCTAGCCTCAGGATCATTATTAGCTTGCTACAGGAAGATCTCTGCTGTGCTTGCTGGCTTTTCTGTGTCCCATACTGAGGCCTCTAAATCTACCTCAGGTAGGGCCGTGAACTTGGGGACAAAGGAGCACAAATCCTGTCTCAGAGCTAGCCTTCTAGTCTTTGCAAACAGACACTATTTGTTGAGTTGGGGTCTACAAAGGAAAACTCATGACAGCTTCAGGGGAAATTTCATGTCTTGCCGCTCTAATCACAAATTGAGAATTAACTAATCACTTTAAAGTTAAACAACTTCTAAAATTACTTTCTATAAACAGATGCACTATTAAAGCTGTTTTGTTTTTAGAGTGATTTTGGAGAGGTTAATTTGCATGATCAGCTAGTAGAGAGCATGAGAAATACATGCGGCACTATGCAAACATTTTTAATTTTTATTTAAACAGAACAGAAATGAAACATACCCTCTTTGGTACTCAGATGACCTTCCAGATTTCCATGTACAGTATCTATGGATTTTTAAGTATAATTAACAACTTCCATTTCAGTATTTAAGAGCTTCAAGTTCTGTTTCTTTGACAGTTAAAAGCTAATCAATCTTGTTCTCAAATGCTAATACAAGCAATTAAAAATAACATTAATTGAAATACTGCAGGGGCTGTTAGTCTTTTTTTTTTTAACCTCATGGCAACATTAATTTACAGTACTAATTAGTGAATTGCCCTTTGTATTATAAATCTTTAGAAGGGAGAACTGGCCTTTAAAATCCAACAGAGAGATGCAGATGGTCACTGTACTTTCAGTAAGCTTTCATGCTAACTATCAGGATATTCACTTCACCATGTAGACCAAACACGATGGATTATATTGTTTACAATGAAGAATATTAATTTCTACAAAGAAAAATGCATTGCCCATTTGTCCTGTTGTAAAACATGCAAATACTCTTTATAGGATAGATTACATTCTGTCCAGTTGTCCTAATTAGAAGAAAGAAACACAGGAGGGAAAGGTAAATGGACAATATGTTATAAAACTGAACAAGACAACCTACAAAACACAGATAAAAATATATAACATATCGTGTTTAAATGATCATAGTTGAAAACTTTTTGCTGTGCAATTAAAAAACTGAAAAAAAAAAGTAAAATTAAAATCTATCAAGTAACAATTAAAACAACATAACTATTTACCTTTACCATTTTTTTTCCACAAGATCCAGTTTAACATATTGGTATAGCCATTTTTAGTACCTAAATCAAGACACATAGAGTTGTTTCTTTGCCTGAAAATTACCAGAGGCTCAAGGTGACTTTGATTTAAGAACAAGGTTGAGAATCTTTAGTGATCACACTATAATCTACATGAATTAGAATCCCACTTCTTCTTCCAAGTGCCGTTATAGTATCATTATAACATGTAAACATGAAAATACACTTAGCTCCCTCTGTAGTCATGGAGGTTGATTTCTCATGCTGTATTACAGCACAGGGCTTTGGAAATCTGATGCAAACTTTTAGCTTTTTAATAACAGAGGAGTGGAAGTACATCACATTGCATTTTCCAGGGAAGTCATCATCTGTGCAAGCAGGATACCTTCCACTATACAATGTATATACACTGGGGTATAAAAATGAGAGGGTGAGAAAAGTTATTGTTCGAAACTGTAATATGAGAGGTGAAGTGAAGGTAGGGGACTACAGTAACATGTCATAAGTGTAGTCAGTCCTCAAGGGTTTGTGTATAATATACAGGAGTTGCTACTGAAACTTTGACCTTCCAGAAATTAAAATGCTCCTCTTACAGTAGAAAACCTTATTGGATCCTAATTGTCACCAGCAGACATAATTGTTATGATTTGCTTCCTGCCAATTATATCATCCCTCACAAGTAGAAAACATGCATATGGGGACACCCCCATTAAAAATATATAACACACTTAGGGATCTGGATGTGAAACTACCAGTAAAATGGGCAGCCTTTTAAAAAGAATATGAAAGTAGATTTTTCAGAGCTTAAGCAGTAGGAAAACAGGATAGTAAATACAGATAACGTAATGATTAGTTACTAGTAAATGTTGATTCATGTAACCTTTATTTTCATTGTTTCTATCCTGTTCCCGAAGAAGAGCATTTCTTAGGATACCCTCCTGACCAGCTTTGTTCCAGACAAACTTGTGTGTAAATAACAAAGTGAAAATCTGATTCTGGCTGCGAGTTTATGATCTGGCACTTTGGCTGAAGCTGAAGTACCCAGAGAACAATGTAGTGGAGCTTCTCTGAAGTGCAGGATGATGGTAGCCTTGAGGGATCAATACAGGTGCACATTAGTGACACTGGGTATATCCACTTTAACAGGGATTGTGCTTTTAGCACACACTCAGTCTCCTGTACACAGAGGCAGCACCATTGGCAGCATAGGCTACACATCTGCTGTAGATCTCCTAAAGCTGAAATCACCAAGAGAGACAAATTTAAAAAATGGCATAAAATTAAACAGAAAAATGTACAGTGTTGATGACATTCTTGGGAGTCATGTGCCTTAAAAAGGACTGTGGGAGATGGGGAAGCAAAGAATAACACAAAAATGCAGGGGGAAAAGAGATTTTACAAGGCCTTGTGGAAGCCACAGTTTTGTAGTCTAATCTTGATCCCATCACTACTCTAAAGTAATTGTTATCAACAAACCTCCAGCTGTAGGTGGTAAAATTAACTCTACCATAAGATGTATCAAAAGTCAGGAAGCTAACAATATGACAGAGGCTGGTCAAATATTGAAATATTGTTGCAGCTTGTAGCTCATTTGCTTCCTATATCCTGAGAAACTGAACTGCACAGAGGTGGCGTGCCAGCTACTGGCAAAGAAAGAGCAATTGTAAGATTAACCATAAGATCTAAATGTAAAGCACTTATTTTTCTTCTAGCTCCATGCCTATCTGTAACACGCCGGATACTTAGCACTCTGAGTCTTAGAAAAGCACTTTACAGACAAAGCAGGAAAGATTCTTCTCAAAGTAAAACCAAAATGTTATTAATTTTTCCTTTTCCCCTCCCTCCCAAATGCCAGAAGGAGAAAAACAAACTCTTAATTCAAGGAGAGTACCTTGATGTAACACTGGAACAGGTAAAGTATACATGTCCTTTACAAAAAAAGAAAGGAACAAAGACAACAACCTTACTTGCTTATATATTAAGTCTTCTGGTCTTTTGTGAACAGCTGCAGATTGCAAGCATTGTGTATGAGGGTAAAACAAGTGGTTTTTAATCTAATCATCAGAGCCATGTGATTTTTTTTTTCCCTAGGAAGTTACAGTCTCTTCACATTACTTTTTCTTATTGTAAATCATTTTAATTAAAAAAAGTTCACCTTTTTTCTCTCCATTGTCAGAAGGCAGCAGCTGCTTAGCTGGTACAATGAACCTCTTACTGTAAGAATGTGCTAAAGGAAAGAGTCACTAACAGAAAATTTGAACCTATGTTAATATATTTTACACGGATGGAACATTAACTTTTTCTGCATTGCTTCTGTCTGAAAACTTTTGGCCTACTCCAGCTTAGACTGTGCCTTTCTAAATTGGGGTTAGTTTGGACTGTTCCTGAGCCAGGCTGGTGGTCCATGAAATTGAATGCTCCTGAGATACTTATCTGAGTGAGATTTCCCTTGTTTCCTCCCTCTTCTTCAAAGAAAGTAAAGGAGCCAGGTCAGTGACTTGCTGCTGGTGCTACAAGACCCTATGTCAGTACCGCACTGCCATTTCAGAGAGATGGGGTTTTGTTCCAGTTTTTTGCTACTCTTTCTCACAGAGTTTCTCTGGGGAGGGGGAAGAATGTTATCAGAGGGATCACACAAAACATACTATAAGTTTTGCAACATCAAAATAAATTTCTGGAATTAAAATATAACACATAAATGCAAATGTGGAGTGTATATGGGTTTACATTTTTTATATTCCAGTTTCAAATGAGTCAATGCCCCAAAATGCAACATTTACTATTTATAATCTGTCTTTTTGTGAATGTAATCCAGAGGCTTAGTCTTTCCCTGCTGTTCATAAAGAATTCTTGGCAGTAAGATTGGCAGACCTTAACGTAACATTGTTTTACTCATGGAGGTTGTTTAACTCCCCTTCTCTATCCTTGGACAAGCTTTGGTGTACAGTGGGTTGGAGGACATTAGATCGCGTAGGGTATTGAACTTTTCTCCCTTTCCTTCACCCTTGACTATTAAGACCATCCTATACATCATCCTTTTACTTCTGTTCTGTAAGCTAATGAGTACAAGACAGTATTTCCTCCTCTTCCCAGCTACATTTTTCCAAGGAAGGGTTGGTTTAGGAGCCTAGTTTGGGCAAACGTTTAGCACTGTGAAATTGAAGTTGAGCAAAGCACACAATTTTGGATTTTTTTAATGGAATCTTCCGCAACTTTCTCTCAACATGGCAGCTTTTATGGGATCCCCATCTGAAGTGCACTGTGTGTATATTAAGGATAAGGCTGCACACCAATTTCTAGTTACATTCTGCAGCACAGTAGACAAGCCGGATGCATGGTTTAGCCTCTGTAAAAATCTCTAATAATCAAACTGCTGTTTAAGTAATAATATAAGGCATGAAGCAAATCAGTTTAACCACGTTATTGCTTGACTTCTCTATGCTTACATATGTTTTGGTGCAGATTTTATTACATAACTAAGGCAGGATTGCAAGAGCTTCCAGTAACCCTCCATAGTTTTGTTCTTCCATTAATACCAGAATGTATTGCACTCTCCTGTATCGTATGTCACAGGCTTGGCCATATCTGTATTTGTTTGTCTGCATAAATATGAGGGTTAACATGAGACAAGGCTAACAGAAAATGACCAAATAACAATTGCCTGGATAGCCGTTTGGAGATTTTCTTGGAAAAAGTATTGAGAGAAATTGCAAGAAATTTTACAATGCTCATATAACTTGGATAATCAAAACCAGGCAACAATTAAGTGAAGACAACCTGGATTCCTTTGACTAACTTAACAAAGAAGATGCTGTTAACAAACCTAATCTGCTTCTCTCCTCCACATTCCTAGAAGCATTATCATGCATTTTACTAATTATACATATGCATATTTTTTTAACAAAATGTAACACAGAAAATAATCTCTCAAGAAGAAAGGCTGTTGCCTCCATAAGTCAAAGAGAGAAACAGAAAAAATGAGTCCTTTAAAATACCACTGGGTTCTTAAAACCACCACAACTATGTGGATTCAGTAGTGGAAATATGGTTCTGGTTTTTGTGATGGGAAAATATTGCCTGGGTAAAACCCATGAAAAGCCTGCTGTAATATGTGAACTGCACAATGTTATGCTTTTGTTAGAAAACAAGCTGTTGAGGAACCCATAGTATGTGCCTGTCTGTATCCAATATACAAAACAGGGAAAGAAGATCTATCATGTGACTTGTCTGTTTGATTTATCTTGGGAGAAAAAACTTCTCTGTATCAAATCTCTGTTCAAAACAGTGTTTCATGGAAAGATAACTGAGACTGACAGGGATGTTTGTCCATCCCCCTTCTTCCAAGGAAGCTGGAACAGATGTGATAAGCACTGCTCTTCTCTTGTTTCTACTGCTTTAGACTTAAAACTATTGGGGGGGGGGCAAAAAGCAAATCTAATTCAAAGATGAGACACAAAAATCATATCCGCAGTGAACTTTTGATACACTGCTGCCTTGGTAATAGGATGGTCTCCAAATACAGTGAATTTCATGCTGATACTTTGATTAGAAAAACACATTAGGAGCTCATTATTTCTAAGCCCTAAGCACGATTTTCTAACATTGCTAGTTAAATTGTAGCAGCTTTTGTCTGCATAGGCTACTCAAGACTTTTTTTTTTTTTTTTTTTTTTTTTTTTTTTTCTTTCTTTCAGGAAGTCACCATTGCAAAATTCTATGAAAGATGTTTGTATTTCAGCTTCAAAGCATGAATGCTTCCTATTCCTGAAGATGTCCACATCACTGTAGAGAGGCCTTCACTGCTTTTGTCTGTTTGGAGTATCACTTTATAACAAACACATCTAACCAAAACTGAAGAAAATATGCCACTGCTGGATAGTGACTATCTTTCTTTAACTGGCTATTGTGATATCTGGATGCTATCATGACAAGCACTTTATAAATAGGCATAGATCTCCCTGCCCCTATCATACCATTTATCACTGTGTTTGGAAGATCTTCTAATTACCCTGCCAATGTAGGTGGTCGCAGTAGCTGAAGGAGTTGCTTTAGGTATGCTGCCAAGTATCTAATTTGTCTTGTCATCCTTCACATTAAGTGCCTATTTCTTGTAAGGTCATTTCTCTGTGCTCATTCTTCCTTGATAGCTTTGCTACCTTTGACACCATGGGCCACTTACTACTCAACAAGAAACTCCCACCCTTAGGTTTATGTGACACCAACTTATTGTTTCTTTGTCTGGCTGACAGCATTACAGAGTTAGTCCTGATGGATCCTCTATTTCTCCCCCATCCCTGCTGGCACCTCGTAAGGCTCTGTCATCATTCCCTTTTCCTTCTTTCCAATCACTGCCTGGGTGTCTTTGACAGCTGTCCCGGACGCCCTTATTTCCCAGCGTTAATGACTTAAATCTGCTCTTCTGCCTGTCCAGCACTGTTTCTGTGGTATCTTGTGATGGACTCCCCATGGCTTCCTTAGAAGTTGTATGCCTGATGATGAATGTATAGCCTTATCCATGGCAGCTATTCTCCTTGTCACCAGCTTATGCACGTGTATCACCTCCTTGTGATCATTTCCTTCTAAAATACTGTTACCTCCCATCACTTTTCTTCCATTTCCACTGCCTAAATTTTACCCAAGTTCTTTCTCAATGGACTGAATTGAACTTTCTCTGACTTTTATTCTCCTTTGGCATTGTCCCCTGTTCTATTTTTTATAAAAGTTGTTCATCAAGTCTATTCCCCACCTTCTTTCAAAATCAGCATATAAGTTTTTCTACTGCAATGTGTTTTACAGTAATTTCTAATTCTTTTCGCCTGGAACTTATAGCTCTAGCAACCAGTAACCAGAATAATATCTTCCAGACTGAAGTTTCAAGAAAGCAGATACCTCTATCTAGTTCCCTAAAACTGATGAGCGAGCAGACATGAATTTTGAACCCAAATGCCACATATTGTAGGCAAATATTCTCACAGGTCACATCTGACTACTCTTCCAGCTTCTGTGATGGTAGTTATAGGGGAAGATTTTATTTCGCAAATGGCAACAGTTATGCCATAAGATAGGCAAAGAAAACTTTTTAATCCTCTTCTATGCAATTATATAGCTTCATAGGAATGGAAACAGTTGATTAAATGACTTATCTGACAGACAACAAGGGTGTCTAGGCATGTAACAGGGAGTTTTGTAAATGGTGATGCTGAGTAAATGTTAGGTCATTTTAAGCACATTGAGTCAGATTTGAATCTTCATCTTAGCAGTTCATTCATCAACCAGCTGACCTGCTTTGCAAGTGTGAAATACTGAAAGTCTACTGGTGACTGCTCAGAGATTTAAACAGCGGTAATGCTGAGTATTTTCCATTTTCCTCTATTTTTGCTTTCATATTACAAGCTGTACTGTGAATAACACCAAAGATCAGTCAAGAAGGGTAATGAGAAATGGCAAAAATTTCCTGAGAACAGCATTTTCAAAGTGTTGATGTGAGAATGACAACTTTATATCACCTGATGTCTGCGGGACAAGCAGATTTGTAAGTATCAAAGCAAACGTTATCAATGAACCACTTGGCATATTAATAAGGGAAAGAATAGAGAGAAACATTGCATGTAATGTAACAAACCTGTTTATTACTACTCTGCAGCTTTTATCTGCTTAGAGTCTTAACTGGAAAGTGTTCCAGGTATGGCCACTGATGGCCAGGACCATGAATATTCAGAACAGATGAGTAGCAGCCCTTTATCCAGGCATGGATAAAGAGACTGACTTCAATCTTTGACTGTGCAGAAACCTATAGTAGAGTTTACAAGAGTTAAAAAGACAAACACCTTGAAATTTCTGTCAAACAGTAGCAGCAAGGAGGATTATTTTATAGGGGAAGGAGTAGGTCAAAGGAAAGGGGAGGGCTTAATTTATAGGAAGGGGAAGGGCTCTGAGTCAAACTGTGTCCCACCATGACAACCTGCCTGTCTTTTTTCTGTATAAAGCACCTTCTGTTTTCCTTACTTTAGAGTGTCTTTAGAAATGTTCATGGCTTTTTAAGATGCTGCTATTAGCAAACATTGGACCAAGACCAATCTGAGTTCATCTGCATTAAGGATTTAATCCGAGAGACAGTTATATCTCCGTTGCTTACTCTGCCTTTAGTATACTAACAAAAATGGTAGGATATAGTATTTACTATGTGAATACTTGTTCACTGATAATCTCTTCTTGTCCCTTTGGGCTCCTTTCAAGGAGAGAATTACTATTCCTTACCAATATAGCTGGCAATAGTGGATTATTTCACCAAAATTAATGAGAACTAGAAACCTACAGACAGTGCCCCATACTTAAAATGAAAATGTCAAATCTTGGTTTTCATATTGATTTTACAAAAGTCATTGCACCACAACATTTGCACTTACCTAATTTTGGAGTGAGTAGAATTACTGACTTGCAGGAGTCAAAATACCTTTTTCCTATTGGATTGCCATGAATACTCTTATTCATCATTAGCCAAGTTCATTTTTTTTTCTGAATAAAAGGAAGGCTCATACATTTGTACTACTAAGTTAATACTTATTAAAAAAATAAATTTCCTCATAGACCATGAAGTAAAAACTATGAAATACAATTCTCTCTGAAAACTTCTGGAACTGATATATTACAGTGTACAGAATCCGTTTCACTGCCGCAAAGCGTTCAATCATGCAAATGAAATGTACAGGCAAATTATATATGTGGATTTAAATAGATGTTTAATAATCAAGAGAATAAAAAGAACATTAATTTAATACTATGTATACTACTGTGGCTCGTACGGGACAGAGTTAGCAAATTTGTCAGAAACATAAAGGGATAAAAAGTGACCTGAACAATTGAATGAGATTAGACTGAGGCTTGGATTTCAACAGCGTAAACTAAAAAAGCACAAGAGAAAGATCAAGAAAGGAAACCAAAATTCCAGTAATATAAGTGACAATCTGGGTTGCTAACACAGAAGCATAACATAAAGACAGCCATACAGCATTACAATAGTCACACTTTGCAAAAGTCTAAATATTTGAATGTTTCTCTGTATGGAAATATGGAGAAAGAATCAGGAAGTACTGTTCAAAAATACCTAAAGAAGATTTCAAAGTCTGTACATCCACTGAGATTCAAAAGATATCTATTCCCTTTTGTGAATAATGAAGGGACTTATGAAGTCTTACTATATGGAGTGAATATTCATGTATAATTACATTTTCATCACACTGAAGTTAATGGCAAACCACCCACAGACTCTGGAATCCTGAATTTTACCTATGATGTGGCATGTTTAGTCATCTTCGGGCTGCCATTCATGCCTAACAACACCAATCACAAAATTATCAACATGCATTCAGATAAATTAGAAAATTTTGTCCCGGCTATGCTGATACTATCCTAATGGAGAATTCAAGGTTGTCTTGGTGTAACAGGACAGATTTACCATATCATGCTTACATACCTAACCAACGTTACACAAACCACACTCAAATCAAATATGTCTGAACTGACATATAGGCTGGGTTTCAGTTCTGATTTCCAATTTCTCATTATAAAAAAAAAATTTAAATTTGAGTGTGATTTTTCCCCATCACCAATCAAATCTACACATTTTTTTCTCAAAGCAAGGTGGGGGCAGGAGGAGGAGAAGCAGTAGTAACAGTCCAGCAACAAGCACAGGCTTCCTGAAAATAGATGGATGAAGACAAGAAAAACATTTTTGGTACAGAAACAGATTTGTGTTTAAAGCCTCTAAGGTATTATTAAAACCCTAATGAATGTTTTTAATTAACATCCAGAGTGTCCTTTTAAGTGAAATAATATAGGAGTTGCAGTGGAAACCTGTTAAACAAATTGCTAGTTGAGAAAAAAATATATAACTCTGCCTCTTAATAGCTCTTCTGTTTCAAATGGCTCCACACAACCCACTCAGCATATCTGGGAACTGATAGTGGAAGATTTAACCAGTATTTAGGTATTTTGAAAGAGGAGATGTGGGCTAAATTTACACCTAGACAGTGCAAACTGGCGGCTGCGATGCAGATATGCCAGGCTACACAAGCAAATCGGTGTGTCTCTGAACCCTGGACTAGTAAAGAGAATAGATACTTTAAATAGATAACTTTCTTTAACAGATCAATATTCTATTGTTTTACAGATTCAGGTATACTCAGTGGTTTGGCCGGTAAAAAAATCAATACACAGACATAGAGTTATTTTTGCAGCTGGGACCAGTGCAGGGCAGCAGGATGCAGCAGCAGAGTCTCACCTTCAGCTCATCTCCAGCCAGTCCTCTGCTCCTGTAAAATCTCCCACAATTCATCAAATTCTGCAGGACTAGTAAATTGTGCGTTGCTCCAGAAAGTGAATGGCTTCACTTTAGTAGAGCCACCAAGATGATTAAGGGAGTGGAGCATCTCCCTTATGAGGAAAGGCTGAGGGAGCTGGGTCTCTTTAGCTTGGAAAAGAGGAGACTGAGGGGAGACCTAATTAATGTTTACAAATATGTTAAGGGCAAATGTCATGAGGATGGAGCCAGGCTCTTCTCAGTGATGCCCAACGATAGGACAAGGAGCAATGGGTGTAAGCTGGAACACAGGAGGTTCCGCTTAAACTTGAGAAAAAACTACTTTACAGTGAGGGTTACAGAACACTGTAACAGGTTGCCCAGGGAGGTTGTGGAGTCTCCTTCTCTGGAGACATTCAAGACCCGCCTGGACGCTTTCCTGTGTAAAATTGTTTAGGTTCCTGCTCCGGCAGAGGGATTGGACTAGATGATCTTTCGAGGTCCCTTCCAATCCCCAACATTCTGTGATTCTGTGATTCTGTGATTCTGTGATTCTCACCTCTGGAAAGAAAAAAGTTACCTGTGGTTATTACTAGTGGGGGGCTAAACCAAGGAAACAAGGGCTTGGTTTGACAATGTTTAGTTTGCTTTTTTTTTTTTCTTTTTTCTTTTTTTTTTTCTTTTTTTTTTTTCTGAAATCTTTTGCATAGCTATAGTAACCATGCAGCACATTCATACTTTCAGCTACCCGTGACAAAGAAGGATGTCTCCTGTGTTAGAACATGGTTTGCCTTTGTTGCATACAGAACTGATGTTATCCTACTGTATGTTTCATATATAATTTATAAATATTGCTTATAAATTAATTAAACTAAGGTTCTGGAAAACCTTTTGTTTAAGTAAAGACATTTTTCATATCATATTAATCTTCTCTGTTACAACTTTCAAACAGGTGTACACACTTTGCTTATTTAAAAGCAATAGATTAAGACTGAGAGAATTAAAATGGACTTTCCATGACTAAAACTGACTATGAAAAGGGTGTAGCAGAACACTGCCACCTCCAGTTACAGAGCATGCACAGAATATACTGTCTATATTACTCAGACACTTACTAAGAATAAATGAAAAACAGGCACAAACTCTGGCAACAGGCTCAGACTGACTGCCAGTGAAGAGACGGATACACATTTGAGCCTTTGATCACAGCTGACTTTTAAAAAATAATAACAAAAATTGATACCACAGAAACAAATAAACCATCACTCCCCACATACTAGTGCAAGCATGTTGCCATGTTAGCAAAATTCTTATGACTAGAGACTGCTCAATTAAGGACTCTAATCTCTAATGTCAATACTTTCTCCACTTGGCTTACATTCAGTATACAGAAAGGGAATCTACCTTCCCATTTTCCATATGTCCTTGCTGTTGTCTAGGATGAATACTTCTACTTCTTGAATACTTATAAAATTCTGAGGGATGGCCTATGACATGGGAAAATGCACAGAGGGAGTGAATGTCCAGGCGAAATCGTTAGGGTCTGTGACCCACAGAAAATAGAGGTGGTGGTTCAGACTGAAAGACTGCACTGATGAGGGGCTTTTTTTTTTTTATTTATTTTTTTTTTTTTGCCAGTGTGAAGAGAGAAGTGTTACCCAAATACATGGAAAACAATGAGGGCAGAACTGCAGCTGTTGAGATAAAGAGAATGTCTATGGCTGCTGCTACCACTGTTTACATGGGTGGTGAAAAGAGAGGAGACATGTGGAGAAGTGTGAGAATTCATCTCCTGAGATCCAGGTGGCTAAAATCTCATAAAATTCCTGTACCTGATATTTCATTATGGCTAGAGTAGAATTTTGTGCTCTTATGTATCCACAGTTCATTGTTGCCACATTCTTCTTTTCCTTACCTCTCCTTTCCTTCTAACCTGCCTTGACCACACTCCTGAAACCTTTGTCTCCCTGCTTCAGGCACTAAGCCATGCTACATACAACTCTGCTTTCCACATCTGGCTGATATTTTTATCTCTGTATCTTCCCCAGCCTTAGAAGTGAGGCTGCTCCTTGTCTTTTCCTTGGCTGAAATTGCAGTGGAGTTTGCTTGAAATGCATACTGCCTGTCAGATCAGCAATCACAACTGTGTAACACTTGTTATTATGAGACCATGAGCACGGTCTCATGTTCTGGGTATGATTTGTTCAGAAGACAGAGAGAATTTGAATGAAGTTGAAAGAAAAACAAAAGCAAGCAAGAAATGGAAAAAATACACTAGTTAAGACCAAGAGAAACGATAAACATGCATAGCCTGGCTAGGTATGTCTATGGCTAGAGGAGAGGAAATGGTTACTTACAATTGTATGAATAAACACAAAAGAGAGAAATCACCTAGTGCAGGACTTGGAAACAGTAGCAATAATGGGAAAAAAGGAAGGAAGCATATTGGGATTAAATGACATATATTAAACAGGGGAATTGCTTTCCAAGCCTGAGTTTTACAATAATATTAACACACTATTAAAACAAGTTGTGGAATATAATTAACCTTTTAAAAAATCTTTATCTTTAAAGATAAAGTCATTACTGTTTCACACATATATATGATTGCATCATTTAAAAGCCTATCACTACCTGCATAAATGATAATGATTCTCAGAGAGGAGAACAAGTGAGAACAACCAATGAGCATTAGTATGGAACATGTTTCCCTGTTTTTCTGGACAGATCTTGAGAGGTTCTCTCATTGAAAATAAGCATACTGTAAATACAGTTATGGTGTGAGATGGGTAGAATTCTTTCAGCCAGAAAAAAAACAATGTCAAAAGATCTGAGGAAAGTATAAACATGCAATTAAAAACCTCCCTGAAGAAACAGCTTGACTTTTCATTATAAAATGAGATATCAATTTTCAAATTGTAGCTTAAAAAATAATTTAAAATAATGTAAATATTAAAATTATATACTATGGACTACTCAATTTATTGTTTTTCATTTGTTTTGTTTCAGATTTGTCTCCAGGGCAATTAAATAATTATTTATATAGATTTACTTCCACAAAACCAATGTCTAATATTCCAAGTGTAGACCTCAGACCAGCTTGCTTTTCATGATGCGTGGACAATCATTGTAGTCAGCACTTTTAAATTTACAGCATTAAAAACTGAGAGATAATAAGACCATCTAATTTGACCCTCAGTGAATCACAGGCTCTTAAATTTCATTAGTTTCCCTAGAATGTATCTGAAACTCGTGTTTGGCTAAGGCATATCTTCCAAACTACACTCAGCATTGATGTGAAGGCAAGAGGTGCAGAATCCAGTCCTTCTCATAATTTGTGCCAAGGTTTAATTGCTTCCACTGTTAAAAAATCTGTCTGATTTCTCATTTGAATTTGTCTGGCATCCAGCCATTGGCTCTTCTTCTGCTTTGCTCCACCAGATAAAAGAGTCCTTTAGTACCTAGTATATTTTCCCCCTGAAGGTACCTGTACACTGTAATCAAGTCACCTCTCAATCTTTTTTTTTTGATAAGCTAGACAGATTGAGCTCTTTTAGAGTCTCACAGTAAGGCATTTTCTCCAGCCCTCAAATAATTTCTGCAGCTCCTTCCTGAACTCTCTCCCATTTTTCACCATCCTTTTAAAAAAGTGGACACTAGCACTGATGAAATATTCCAGTAGCTCTCTCACCAGTTCCTTATGCTTTTTGCTGTATTTATTCATCCTCTGAAGAAAAGCAGAGCTAGTCAGAATGCACCATCTGGTGAGGAAGTCTGACTGGTAGGGGGCAGATTTAAATACTTAAAGAGTAGCAGAGGGGAGGGTGGAATGGGCGAAGGACATTTAGACTGACTTGCTAGACTATGATCGTTTTTAGTTTCCCCAGGAGGTTAGTGAATTCTTCTCCCTTGGACTCCTATTGCCTGTTTTAGAAAGGTGAATAGCAGCAGACTATAAAATATGAAAAATGAAAATTTCATTGGGATTACACATGGATGAGGAGAATGAGCATCTGCCTGCTGGAAAACACAGGACTAACGGGGGTAAGGCAAGCAGGGAATAAAAAAGAAGGGAAATACCATGATAGTCAAATAAGAACAGAAAAAGCAGTCAAAATAATACAAAAAGAAAGAGGATTTTATGACCATAGTTGATGTTGCAACTTATATTAAGAAAGCATTGTATTACTGAAGGGTCAGGATGCAGGTCCAGTATTCAAGCCAATATCTGACGTGCAAAGCCAACACCTGAGAGAGAAGACTGATGATTTTGCCCCACTCTGGCTGCCCAAAATGTACTTCCTAGCAAAAGATTCTTTTTAGAAACTTATAAAGATGTTGAGTAAAGGGCAGGATGTAGAACCTGAGAACTGTTTACTTATGCACCCAGCTGATCGTAACTGCTGGGGTAGCTCATGAGAAAAAGACTGCCAGAGAAGCATAAAGCTGGCTGCTGAGATCAGAGGCGACAGTCTGAGTTGCAGATATAAAAGGCATGCAAGTCCAAGAGAGCTTTCGAATTACTGTTTCAGAAGCTGCAGAAGCCAAAAAGCACCCTCTTCCCCCCTTCTGCAAGGACTAAAGCATATGTCTCTGGCTTTGCATTCAGCCATATTTATTCGTTCCTTTATGATCTTTACACTGGATTTCTGCAATGCACGGTGACTGAGGAATAAACTTGAAAAGTGCATGGCAGCTTCAGTTACAGCAGGAGGCTACTTACCACTGGGAAGGTATTAGCCCAAGCAGAAAACATACTACATGAGCTCTTCACTGTATTGCTGACCCTGTATTCACAGTGGTACAAGCATTGTTTTCTTTAAAAAAAAAAAATAAAAAAAATCATCGAAGTAATCAATAAGAATTCATTATAAGGGACACACAGTATTTAAAAATATGCAATTCTGAACACTTTTTGTAAACTTATGATTAATGTAATTTCTTACACTTCCAGGAAAGGAGAGTGCAAACTACTGTTGTTGGGTCTTGTACATCTTACTGTTTTTTTAGAAACATTCAAATACCTAAGGCACATATGGACTACAGTTGATCCTTTCTGAAAAGCAAAGCTTTTCCTTTTCACTTAAGCCCTTTACTAAAGCTCCCATAGCCCCTGCTAATATCTATATAAACTTTATCATTCCATATCAACATTGCCTGAAGAAAAAGAACAGCAAAAAGAATATCAACAGCAAAAATTACACTTTAGCTGAGGAGACTGTCAGTGTTTCTAGGAATTAAAAAATTTGCTATGCCTAACCTATTGGTGTCACTTAGGGAATACAAGGGGAGACTAACATGGAAGTATCTTAAAGGCCTCTTAACAACTGAAACATAGATGAGATGTGGTGTGGGATGCATGAGAAGGAACCTTTCCAGACATCCTTCCCTTGTTTTGTGAAGAGCCATTGCAGGGCATTTGTCATTCTTTCCTTTAAACGGTAATTAACCGTTTGAGCCCAACACTAGCAAATACTTGTCATGCAATTACAATTCACTCCAGATTTTATCTCCCATGTAAGATGGTAAAAAAAGCCCTATATACTGATGCTTCCAAGTCACTTTTACACTGTGTAAATGTGTCAGGACACACAATTTGAGAGTAGAACATAGAATGACTATAAATATTAAGAAGGTCTTTACTTTCAGGTGTTACTTTTTCCAAAATAAAATAGTGACACCAAGAGAGGGTTCCTCCTCTCAGAGAATAACAAGGAAAATACATTTAACTGTTACATTATTACAAGAAAATTAAATGTAAAATAAAATTCTTTTCAAGCATTCGTGAAGATGATAAAATTAATTCTTCTTTTGAGAAATTTGTTTTCTTACATTTACTTCTTTCTGAAGGTAAATTTTTAGGTAAGTCTAGAAAACTTCATGTCACTGGTCTTTTGTTACCCTGGCATAAAAAAGTAAAGTACATGTTTTCTTCCCAATTTGCATATTCTAAATTGTGTTATATCCAGACAGACGCAGCATTCTTACAGAGGAATAATGCCTTGTACTTATTTTACTATTTGAAGGATTGATTTTTCATTTTCCAGAAATATAATAGTCCCCCTTTTTCATGGGCAAATTATTCCACTGTATAATAGAATTATTAACTCCTCAAAAATCTTCTGTTCAAGCATCAGACTTGCCTCACTAAAGGTAAGTGTCTTTTATATATTTGAGATAGTAACATTTTGTATTTCATTTCCAGCTACTATATGAGTTCAGCAGATGACTTTCCCATTAGTGTTTTTGGTAGATGTATACTGTGCATTCATATAGATCTTTATATACTCTGATATGAATGTTTACTTCAAAAAGTGTT